>NC_081435.1:12699346-13000343 GCF_949786415.1 Peromyscus eremicus
ATTAAAACATAAAAACAAAAGAAATATATTAGGTCTAGAAATTAGGAGATTGAGTAAACATCCATTACCATGTTTACCTCCTAACTTCCATCTTTATCTGCAGAATAATGTCCAAATCACATTGGAGCTATGACAGTACACAGGTCTTTTTTAAACCTTCACTACTGCCATCTTAGCATGTACTCTTGGCATTCGAATCCAAAGCTATCATGTGGTATTCCAAAGAAAAACGTTTTGCAAGTAGCACAATTGCCAAAGCTTTAGCCACTGCCCCTTTTTTTCTGCAGTCAATATTTTTACTCTTTTTCTCTGAAAATATTAGCCACACATCATTTTTACACCTTTCATAAGACTCTCCTCAACTAGAACAGTAACTGGCTTCTATAAATTTCTCTAACACAAGGCTTTATTTCTCTTGGTTTTCTGAAAAACGTTGGTATTGTGACTCTAAAAATAAACAAAACAAAAATCAAAAAAACTACCCAATCAGAGTAGTCAAAGATTGTGACTACTGTGTAATGATACATAGCTGCTGCTACAATGTGATACAAAATAGTTTCTGGGGCCTAAAAATTCTTGTGACTTCCTACTCAGGTCTCCTATTTTTAACCTTTCTTCCCAACTGATACTGTTTTTATTTTCTCCACAGAGCTCTTTATATTTGGAAGCATATAGTTTATAGCTTTCCCAGATTGGTTTCTTTTTCTTTTTTCTTTTATTATTCTTCATATATTATATCCTGACCACACTTTCCCCTCTCTCCACTCCTCCCAATCCTCCCACCACTCCCCCCCCCATCACCGGATCTACTCCTGTTTCCCTTAACAACAACAACAACAACAACAACAACAACAACAACAACAAGAGCAGATCTCCCAGGGATATCTACAGAACATAGCCTAACAAGTTACAATATGAACAGGCACAAACCCTTATATCAAGGCTGGAAGAGGCAACCCAGTATGATGGAAAGGGTCCCGAGCACAGGCACCACTCTCACTGTTAGGAGTCCCCAAAGAACACCAAGCTACACAGCCATAAGTTACATGCAGTGGACATAGCTCAGACCCACACAGGGTTCATTGTTTGTCACTTCAGTCTGTGTGAGCCCTTGTGAGAACTGCTTAGTTGATTCTGTGGGCTGTGCTCTAGTGGTGTCTTCAACACCTCTGACTCCAACAATCCTTCCTCTCTTCTTTTGTGTGGTTCCTCTGGCTCCTCCTAGGGTTTTGCTGTGGGTCTCTGCATATGCTCCCATCAGGGGCTGGATGACACCCCTCTGATGACAATCGGGCTAGGCACTGATCTATGAGTATAGCTGCATATCATTAGGAATAATTTCATTGACTTTTGCTTTCCAGTCAGGTTTGGTTCTATCCTAGTCTCCGGGCTGTCCTGCCTCTCCATCCAGGTAATGTCATGATCAACTCATTAGATGCTGGAAAAGCCCTTGACAAATTGGTTACTTTTACTTAGCAGCGTGTGTTTAACATTGCTTATGCTTTTTCATAGCTCAGCAGTCCCATTTCATCTTATTGCTGAAAAATATGTATTTGAATGTACTAGTTGATTTACCCATTCACCTGCTAAAGGATGGCTTGTGCCTTCCAAATTTTGACTATTTTTTAATAAAGTTGATATAAGGATTTACTCGGAGATTTTTGTGTGTTTCAGTTTTAGCATATTCCAGTAAATAGCAAGGATTGTGGTATAGTAATGTATATTAGTCTTTTTAGAAGCTATAGAACTCTCTTGTACAGTGGATGAACTGTGTTGCGTTCCCACCACCTTGGATGGGCATTATTGTTGCTCCACACACTCCCCATCACTTACAGTGGATGGTTTGGATTTCTGTACATCTAATAAGTAGCATCTCCATTTAATAAAGGCATCTCATCATTTTTATTTGTAATTTTAACAGAATATGATGGTGATTACATTAGCTATTTTATGCACAGTGTATTTCTTTTTTAATTATAGACTTTAAATGATGTTTTGCTCCTAGGTATATGAGTATTTAACCTGCATATACATATGTGCACCACATGCATGTCTGGTGCTCAGGGAAGCCATAAGAAGGTATCAGATTCCCTGAAACTAGAGTTACAGACAATTGTGAGTCACCAGGTGGGAGCTGGGAACTGAATCTGACCCATCTAGAAGAGTAGCCACAACACTACAAAAAAATTAAAGAAAGAAAGCTTACCTCAGATGATTAGGAGAAAAATTCAGCCTTGTAAGGTTTAAGCTATAATGAAATAGTTAGCCATTCCTGACTTATAGTCATTTTATATATTGAAAAAATGTATGACTGCTTAATAGTTCAATGAAAATGAATGTTTCCCCTGTAGAGAATTTATGTATGAATTCAATACTCATGATCTTAATGTAATGCACAGTTTGGTGTTTGCATAGACTAATGAATAAAAGCAAATGAGAAAACCATATTTCTTATGCATTAATACAAAGGAAGGATGTACCCAAATCTTGAGCAATGGCATTTGGACTTTAACATGGACTTGTTCAGCAAATAATAAGCATCTACTATATGAAAAGCATGATTTTAGAACCTTGGAGATATTTCTATATTTCTATCGACAAAAACTTTGTTTACCAAACTATATATTGAATTTTCCCTCTTATGTCTGATCTTATATTGGAAAACATATTCTACCTCAGTAAATTGGTGAAGAACATGAATTTCAACATAGCAAAAGCCAGATGAGAAGAACAGGAGGAACACAGTGAATAAAGAGAAATGGAAACCTTTTACACTAAAATCTAGGCAAAGAGAAGGATGCCCATTTTCATCATTTTATTAAATGTAGTACTGGGAGTTCTGCCAAGAGAGGATACACAACAGAAAAAAAATTGAGAAGAAGTCAAACTGTCTTTGCTGATAATGACATGACCTCATGTCCTGAGAAAACACTACCAAAATACTGTTGTAACTAATAAACTACTTAGTAACGCTGAATGATACAAATGAAACATACAAACAGGAGCATTTCTAAGGCATGACAGTGAGCTAACTGGGGAAGTTAAGAGAACAAACGTATTTTCAAAAGCTACAAAAATAACAACACCAGGAACAAATTTAACCTTCAAGATGAAAGGTGTCCATAATGAAATCTAGTGTTCAATGAAAGCAACTTAAGATGACACAAATAAATTGAAACCTCTCTGTGACCATGGACTGAAAGAATATTGTTAAAGCTTCCTATAATTATATGGGTCCTAAAGTGACCCATATAATCAATGGAATCTTCTTCAAAATGCCAATATCATCCTTAACAAAGTTAGAAGAAAAAAATAAAAAATCAAGACAAAAAACCACTTGAAGATCTGTAAGAAGCCAGCCAGTATTTTTTTTTTCCGGAGCTGAGGACCAAACCCAGGGCCTTGTGCTTACTAGGCAAGTGCTCTACCACTGAGCTAGCTAAATCTTCAACCCTTATCAGCCAGTATTTTTAAATTAATGTATCCTGAGATATAAATATATGTGTGTATATGAAAGTGTGTGTGTGTGTGTGTGTGTGTGTGTGTGTGTGTAGAGGAAGAAATATATATTCACACACACACACACACACACACACACACACGCACACACACAGGGATTTATTTAAATGGCTTATAGGATGTGGTCTAGCTAGTTCAACAATGGTTGTGTACCAACAGAAGTTCCACGAATCCAGTAGCTGTTCAGTCCACAAGGCTGAATGTCTCAGCTGGCCTTCAGTATATGCTAGAATCCTGAAGAAACAGGCTCTACTGCTCTTGAAGGAATGGACTTGCCATCGAGAGCAAGAACAGCAGGTAAAGAGAAAGCTTTGGATGTCCTTCATCTAGGCTGCCAACAAGGTGTGGCCCAGATTAAAGGTGGCTCTTCCCACCTCAAATATCTGGGTTAAAAGTGAGTCTTCCTACGTCAAATGATTTAATTAAGAAAAAAATACCTCACAGGTGAACCCAGACACTTGTGTTTTAGTTAATTCCAGATGTAGACAAGCTGACAATCAAGAATCCCCATCACATACCCCAATTTAGAAACAAATCAATATAAAAATATGTAACATTAAATACTTTAAACTGAGTTCAAAATATTTATTTCTATATGCCACTCAAACTATATTTCTCAAACGTCACCTAGACTATGATGTAACTGAATGCAGGAGACACGCACAGGACTTGAGGTGCACTTCCAGGTATCACCTCCCACTTTCTGTGGCCTCATTGCATTTCTTCATACTGGAAGATTGTTGTCTAAGTTACAACTCAAATAGTAGATGAAGATATATTTGTATGTACATTGGATCAATTGTATATAGATAGTATCCAAATACATTTCAACATCTCTTGTTTTGGCAGGAACTCAGATTTATTAACGACAACTTCCACTGGGAATCAGGGTCTCTACAAACAGATGGACTGATCCTCACTCACCATAATTACAAGAGCTGAGAATGGTTATCTCTTGGGAAGGATGGCGAAAGGCCATCTGTAAGATATCACATGAAAATACACTCTTTGGATAGAGATTGAAATAGTTTCTCATAATGAGACAGTGTAACAGAACAAATGGCGATATGATTTTATGTATCTCTTAAATGCTCTACAAATAATCATTAAATAGTGACCCAGAACTACAAATTCCAGAGCACTGGATTAGGTTTATATATCCAAGATTTATGTGAGTGACTGTATGGTGTTTATTTACATAAAAATATTAAAGTTGAAAGTGAGTATGACATATAAAAACCTTAAGTCCAACTAAGATTGTGGCAGGTGATCTAACAAATATCAGGTCACAGGTTAAAATTAAAACACAGTAATAAGTGTTAGCATAATAGTTATCACACAGATTAGTCCACTGTTAATTATATCATTTTGGATAAAACAGTTACTATACAAACACGAGACATGATTGTAAACTTGTATGTCACCATAATATTTTTGGGAACAGACAAAAAGTACCTTGTCTTAAGTACTGCTATTTTTGACTTCAGACTCCATATTACCTCTAGGGTGAATCAAAGTTCAGGTTCCCACATCCTGGTGGAGCTGAGAACCTCCCAATAGCTGATCCACCTCCTTCTTAAATCATAGAAATAGTTGTTATGCATCTTTAGTTCTCTAGAAACATTATGACTGTTCCTAACAACAGAAAGAACAGATGAATCTGATTGGTTGGACTGAAAAGCTTACATTCTATGTCAGTTGGCAGAGATGGAACACCTAGGGAAAGCCTCTACTCCTTGAATCCTGATTGGTGGAAAAATGTAACTGTAACTTGTAACAAATGTTTGTGGGTTTGTGCTTAAATACTTGATGAAATGAACATTCGGGGTCTCAGTTCAGCTCCTGAGTCTGTTCTGTCATATTCATCAAGTGTGCGTGTGTGTGTGTGTGTGTGTGTGTGTAGCCTCTTGTGTCTGCTTAGGTTGATTCAGAGCCTTGGACCACAGCATTATAACTTTTATTATACAAACCAAATCTTCACAGAATCGTATCCAATAGTTGACAAATAGTGATAGGAAGTTAATTACATCTTTGACTTAAGTCTGGCCTAACTTTGCTACCTTTTACTATAGAAATACAATACCTAATCTGACATTACACAAGTGACTCAATAAGCACATATTTAGCCTCAACCTCACAAGTACAGAATTCCCACAGTTCTTGGGGCCATATGAACTATTTATAAAAACTATGCATATATTATACTATAAAATAGATTAATGTCATTAGGGGCTTTTGGTCTTTTGAGGGGCCCACCACCCAGTTCACAAATAAATTCACTCACAGAGGCTTATGATTACCTATGAATTCCCAGGCTTAGCTTGGCTTAGTTTCTAGCCAACTTTCCTTGTCTTAAATTATCCTGTCTACCTTTTGCCTCTGGACTTTTCCCCTTCTCTTACTTCCATAAATCTTACTCTTACTCTGTGGCTTGCTGGTTGTGTAGCTGGGTGGCTGGCCCCTGATGTCCTCCTTCTCCATCTCCTCACTTCTCCATCTTTTCTTTTTTCCTCCCAGATTTCTCCCTCTATACGTTCTCTCTGCCTGCCAGTCCCGCCTATCCTTTCTCCCGCCTTGCTATTGGCTGTTCAGTTCTTTATTAGACCATTGAGTTTTATTCAGGCACAGTAACACAGCTTCACAGAGTTAAAGAAATGCAACGTAAGCAAAAGTAACATAACTTAAAATAATATTCCCCAACAACAGATTCAATAAATTTCTAAGACTCTCATTCATATCTTCCTGACCAAATTTTCTAATTTTAAACTAAAAAGAAAAATGAATTATTTAATAATAAAACTGAAAAATTAGGGAAGTAGAAAATAAAAAATAAAAATATTTTGTATCAGAGATGTTTGCCATGTAGCCAAATTGGTCCTTTGAAATACTTTTTTAATATAATGAAGACTGAAAATCAGTGAGATGTACTACTTCAGAAGCCAAAAAAGAAAATAAAAAATTACTGTCTAATGTTAGCATTTAATAAAGCCTAAAATAAATAGTATCTCAGCTCTAAGTGCTTTAAAGTCATCTTCTACTTAAAAGTTAATTTTTGTTTATAACATCGCCACCACCTTTTCCTTAGTTCCTCGTTGTCTAATTCCGATGCTCACCATTTCCTCAGACATCCTCACAGTTCCTTTTGAGGTCTCTCCGTTCCTTGTACCTACAATACATCCCTAACAATATTTTTCGGTGACTCTGCATTAAACGCAAAGACTTTTCAACTTTCACACAAAATGTCTCACTCTGCCCTCTAATTTCTTGTCAAGCCTTTGATGTTGTGTCCTTTCTGTTGTGTCTCTTGAAAAGTAAGTCACCTGTTCACTTAAATGATCTGGAATAGTATGTTTTCTCTTTGAGTACATTGGACATTATTTTCTTTCTTTGGAGTTCTCTGGCATTCCCCTAGCATAGACCTGGTAGAGACATCTTTTTATATATCTTGTATTTTCCAACTTTGAAGATTCATCTTGCTCAAAGATTATTGGTATTTTGTGAAACTTAAATTTGACACTGCACTTGTCTGACCTATTGAAATGTATTTTTTTTATCTCTCTTATTCCCTTGCCCTAACTGCTTTCTTATTTTGAATCACTTTGTCTATCACTAAAATCAAGACATTTCTCTAGCTCACCTTTGACCTCAGAAATTACCAAATTCTGTGACTATGCTGTTTACCATATCCACTGACACTAACATGAGATCATTAGAATTATGATGTCATGGAGTGGCAATGATTGCCAGGAACTGGGTGAGAGGCTTGGACAGGACTCTTCCCACATAGCTCTCAGAAAAAGAGTCAATACTGCCAACACCTTGGTTTTAACTCTAAGCCTCCAGAAACATGAGACCATAAATTCCTGCTATTTCCAGTGCATTGATAAGGTGGCTACCTTGGAAAATTACACATTTTGATTATTTTGATAATTTCTTTTTCATTTCTAAGAGTATCTGACTTCAAAAAATCTCTGTGTTTTTTAAATAAACATCTCAGCTTTTGGTCCCCATCATCCCACTGCTGTTGAACATGGGAATCTGAAGTCATCATACATTGAAGAGGCAAGAATAAATTTGCTGGAAATACTTACTTTGTTGTCAAAGACAAGTAACTCTTTAAAGGATAGTCACATATCTGGTTACAAACAAGAGCAGAGTTTTCTTGTTTTCAGCCCTGATACCCTTCCTCCCTCTTCAGAGCCTCGTCACAGCAGCCAGCAGAACAAGAGTTAACAAGAACAGAATGTGTCACCGTCACACAGGGGGAAAAGCAGAGCTGGAACTTCAGTGTGAGTCACTCTGTTTACTCATGTGGTCATTAACTGGACCACAAACCACCCAACTCCCACCACACTTCATCGGCTTTTCTCCCATAATCAATATGTCCTGAGACACAAACCTAATAGAAGTGTCATACAGAACGTGGACTGTCCCAGTTCTCACTCTCGGAGGAAAGAGAAGTGTAAGCAAGGTGAAGCCGCCATTACGCTGAATTCTCCATCTGAGAAGCTATTCTTCACACTAGGATCAAGTCCTTCCTGGTTGTTGTCTCTACCCTTGTTAGGAAGAATTCTTATTTTACTAGACGTGGATATAAGAGATGACAAAATAGTTGTGGTGTTTTTATTTTCTTACATTGAACATTCAAATATGTTTGGGTCTTGTGTTTAATTCTTCTTTCGTTGTTGCATACTTCTTACCATATGGAATCCTTGAGTTCATTCATACTAGCAATATGTCTTTGGCTTTTGTCCTGTGAGCACATCTGTTTTCCTGTTCTGACAGCATATTCTGATCCCTCATGAGCATCCTGACTAAGATCTGTCCATAGTTAACTGTATACTGAATAAATCCTCACAATTTGATATTCTTCCTCAGCAATATTTCTCAGCAGGTACAAAATGGTATTCCTGCCTCTCACAATTTCTTTCACAGTTATTTTTTTCTTTTGGCCCGGTCAAATCCACACTGGTCCATAGCCAGTACATTTCAGAGTTCAACCACATTCACATGGCAGTTCTTAGTTACATAAGATGCACTTGATAATTTTCAAACTTCTTTCTAGGCAAGAATTACATTATAAAATACCTGAATTTTTTCACTTCAATCTATGAATGAATCAATAGTACTATGAAATTATCATATTAAAGTCCCAAGAAAACTATATTCTATTTTTGATGTTTGAATAAATAACTTACCCCTCTTTTCATCTAGATCTAAGTTTGTTCCACATACAAATGTGTATAATCTATGTTTCTGCAGAAATTTATGAAGAAATAAAAATGTTTCTTTTGCTTTCTGAACATGAAATTATTAGCTAAAACAAACAATTCTACTAAATTGCACATGTTCTAACCTTTGAAAGCAGCTAGAGATTGAAGTTCAACAAAGCTGATTTACTCAAATTGATCTAAATAAAATCAGCTGAGTTCTAATTTGCTGAGATTTTATTAAATATTGTAAGCACTTTTTCTAAGTTAGAAATCATACAGGAAGCTGGGGGCTTGTATTGGTAACATTTCTTCACAAACTTGGTTGAATTTACAATCTCTGAGAAGACACACTCTTTTTCTTAACCTTCTTTGTTCTTATTTATTTTGTGTATTTCATATCATACATCTCCATCCCATTCATTTCCCCATCCCTTTGTATCTGCCCTCTGCCCTTGCAATCTCCCCCCAAAATAAAAGAAAATAAAATTTAAGAGAAAAAAAAAAGACAAATCAATCTCTTCATGGGAGCTGTAGTGTGACAGTGAGTCACCCAGTAAACTCTTGTTTCCTTACATCTGTACTTATAAGTATGCATTGCAAAGAGTCATTGGTCTGGTTCAAGGCCTCTGATTTTTGCCACACTATGCATGCTGGGCCCTCACTAGGACTCTTCTTGGTAATCCTGATGTTGCCCTGTATTTTGGAGTTCCTGAAGCTTTGGGTCTGCAGGACTGGTCCTTTCACATGCTCCAGTACATCGTAGGTGGGGTGATATTGGTTTGGGCCAACTCATAACCCTGGCTCTGGGCCTAGGTAGTTGCAAGGTTGGTCAGCCTGCCAGTTCTTCCTTGTCCTCACCACCAGGGTGAGCTTTCCTGCATTGCCCTGGTGAGTTCACTTCTTGCATCAATGAGCAAGGGGCGGGGACAGTTGCCAATTCTCCTGCTTTTCATGTCCTTGGGTGGGATCTCCTACACATACACCTTCAGGGCCAGCTCAACTGTATTGCCCAGGCATGGTGTAGGGGCCACTCTCCTGAGTGCTGCAACTGATGAGAGGCAGAGACAGCTCTCCCGCCTACCTCAGGAATTGATGGGTGAAGGTGGGCATCTCTTCTCTGCCCATGCTCCACATGACAGATGAGTAATGAGGACAGCTCTTCTATTCTCATAACTTTGAGGCTAGCTCACCCACACCTCTGCCAACAGGATTGGCTCTATTGTGCTACCCAGGTGAGGTGCAGGGCCTAATCTCCTGAGTGTTGTACCTGGTGGGGGACGGGGCAGCTCGCCTACTCTTATGACCTCAGGGCCAGCTTTCCCACCTGCCTCAGCTATTGATTGGTGGGGGTAGAGTGGATTAGAGGAGGGTATCTCTTCCCCTCCAATGCCGTCACCTGACAGTTGAGTGAGTAATGCAGACAGCTCTCTCATGCTCAGAACTTCGAGGCTGGTTCACCTGCACCTCTGCCATTGGGGTTGGTTCTATTGTGCTGTCCAGATGAAGTAAGAAGACATACTCTTATGAGTATCTGAGAGAGTTTCTCCAGGAAGATTTAAGTGAAGGGGGAAGATGCCCCCCTCCCCACTTTGTACATGGATGGGACTGATCCCATGGGATGGGGAGTCAGACAAAATGAAAAGGGAAGTGGATAGCCTGATAAGTACTGCATTGCCTTCCTCTTATTCCTGGTCCACCCAGATGTGAAGTCTTCCTCATGTACCGGAGCAGAGATGTGTTCTTGACATGGGGCCTCCCCTGCTGTTACAAACTGTACCCTCAAGCCTCAAACCCATGAACTAAGATGATTAAAGTCGGTTTTGCTATTGAGGGGCTGGTTTTTAGGAGGCAAATTTTAGCCCATACTGTTTAGTCCATCAGAAGGGTATTATTTCCTAATAAGTTGCATGTCTACAAAACTTACCATAATCTATTTTTGTCACTTCAATATCTTTTTTGCAAACTTAAAAAAACTCTGATCTGATCTTTTGTTACTCACATATTAACACTGAAAATATTTGCATTTAAAGCTTTCATTTAACAAATACACTCATCCTTCTAAATATGTATTCCTATTAAATATTCTAATATTGATTACAGAAATGGTTGCAATTTGCCACTCTAACAAACATCTGTTATAACCAACTTATAAACTGAAGACATTTATTTTACCTCATGGCTCTGCAGGTTCCGGCCTGTGAATGGTTGGCCTTGATGTTAGAACCTCTGGTAGAATATCATGGCAGAAGCATGGCCGGGAAACAAAAGAGAAAAAAGGAAAAGACTGGGGTCCCACTGTCTCCTTCAAGGACAAGCTGCAAATGACCCAAGAGTCTCACAATGGTCCCCATCTCTTAAATTTTCTAGCACATACCTGTTGCTAGAGTTTTTTTCTCCAGGTCCCACCAGGCCCGGCAGCCCCATAGCCCACTTATAAAATAAACATACAGATGCTTATATTATTTAAACTGCTCAGCCATTAGCTCATAGCTCAGGCCTACCATTGTCTAGCTCTTACTCTTACACTCAGCCCATTTCTGTTAATCTATATGTTGCCATGTGTTCTGTGACTTTACCTGCTGCCTTTACATGATGCTCCCTGGACAGCAGGCTGGTGTCTCCTCCTCTCTGCCTTCCTGTTTTCTCAATTCTCCTCTCTCCTTGTCCTGCCTATACTTCCTGCCTGGCTACTGGCCAATCAGTGTTTTATTTATCAATCAATCATCCACAGCACTTCCCCTTTTTCTTTCTTTTTTTCAAAAAGGAAGGTTTTAACTTTAACATAGTAAAATTACATATAACAAAGCAATTATCAAGCAAGAATTATGTGGAACAAAACCTTGTTTGGAAAAAGCTACTTATCATGGATGTAATAAATTAGTCATGGGTTCTCCAAAATAAAAATTGATACGATATTGAAATGATTCCTGCAAAAGTATAAGTGTGCAGTGGCAGCTATCCTCCAACACAAATGAAATAATGACTCACAAATAAGTAGTTATGACTTTCATTTTGATGTTATTGAAATAAACATTAACATCATATTATAAACTAGCTAGGGCAGGCATATAGTATCGTATACACACTGCTGGTAACAGACTGAAATGGGACAGACACTGAAAACCATTTGGCAGCTAAGTAAACTAAACTTGCAATCACCTGTAACACAGTGACTGCACTCTTGGGCTTTTGTCCCAGAGATGTGAAAACTTACGTTCACACTAAACCTGAACAAGAATATTTATAGCAGCTTTGTGTGTAGTAGTACAAAATCAAAATAACAACAGATATCCTTCAACCAATGTTAAAAGCAAGTGGTGATCTACCCATCCATCCACACCCCAGAATTCTACTAGCAACAAAAGGAAACAAGCAACTGATACATAGAACAGCTTGAATGAGACTCCAGGGAATAATGCTGGGTGGAAAAAAAAAGTGCCAATCCCAAAGGATTGTATGATTATGGATGGGGCTATGAGACAATGAAAGGAAATTAGATATGGCCATAAAAGGTATACTGAGGAGCCCTTGTGGTATAGGGACTGATTAGTACCTTCAATGTGGTGGTAGATATAGGAGCCCACCCATGGAATGAGATTGTATAGGGTTTAACACATACATACATACACACACACACACACACACACACACACACACACACACACACACAATTTTCTATCTAGAAGACAGAATGGGCAATATGTTTACTATACCAAGTGACATTAAGGATGAAAGCTATTTGTTGAAGATAATACACAGAAATATAGAAGTCTAGGTTCCTTGACAGCCAGGTACCACCATATCAGCCTTACACTACCTAATTTTGCACTAGTATTGAATTAAAAAGTATTAAGAATGTATTTTGAAATTAATATACTATAAGTAATTATATAGCACAATTATATACCACAGATTTCCCTCAAATACTGTCTGTATTATCTGAAGCCACCTTCACCATTTGCCTCCAAAACAATTGTCAACAGATATGCAGCATATGCATATAAAGACAGATATGTCCTACTTCAACCTTGGCTTGATAAGATGCACATGTGACAGGGAGCTGTGGATCTTTTACTGCAGACAGTGTCAGCCCAGCATTGGTCCTTGTGCTCTGTCCAACGGTCCCCAAGATGATCTAACAAAGTCAGGTCAGGTCCTTACAGTATCTATCATGATCCTCCTGAAGCTCCTAAATCTTTGTACTTTTATCATTTTTTAATACATTTTTGTTTCACAAACACCCTATTGTCATAAAAATGTATTGGAAAATGTATTTTGGCCAAAGTCTGTCTTGGATAATAGGTAGGAAAAATGAATAAATATTCTTTCTAGGCACAGTGGAGCATGCTTATAATCCTAGCACTGAGAACATAGAGGTGGAAAAAATAGAAGTTCAATTGATATCCTGGGTTACATGAGACCCTGTCTCAAAAAAAGTAAAGGAAGTAATGAATAGCCTTGTAAAGGTTACCATGTTCCCAGAACACAAGTACAACCTTGCCCTGCCCTTGGTGGTCTGTGTTCTACTCTGATGCCCTAGGCCTAACCATCTCTTCAAGCACATTGTCTGAAAAGTTTCATAGGTGATTGTATCAATTCTAATACATCACTCTATTATCTTTAGGGGGATAAAATGCCATTCATCCAAGTAGATGGTACTTTGAAATTTGTTGATATCAATTGTCATAAGACATACAGGGTGAGAGTGAGTGAAAAAAGAAGAAACCTTGACTGCTTAATGGTTGGGAGCTGGTGTGTGTATGGCATGCAATGACTTTACAGTCCTCACAGCCATGCACAGTTTTATATGACATGGCTCTGGAGAAACTATGAAGTGTTAACCAGTTGCAGTCATTGGCACTTTTAGGTATGCCCTGGTCCTTTTTATAATTCAGGCCATAGGGGATACCCTTTTTAAAATGTTCAAAATTTCACTGTAAGCTTCAAAAGTTTACTTGTAGTAAATAGTAGGAGTCTAAGGTTTGAGTGTCAGAAATATAAAGCCTGAAGATGTCATCATGTAAGCTTATACCATAACCATGAAGCCTATACTACAAATGGAAAAAGCAGAGTTCCCACATTTCTAGTGAGACTGTGCTGATCTCAGAATGAACAAAGACATAAACAAAGACAGCACGGTTTGAGAGGCAGCTCTGTGGTTAAGAACATACTATCCTCTGTCAGATATGGGGTTAGTGAAGATCTTTTCCCATTCTGTAGGCTGCCATTTTGTCTTATTTACCATGCCAAATAATTCAATTTAAAAATGGGGCACAGAGAATTCTCAACAGAAGAATCTCAAATGGCTGAAAGACATTTATGGAATTACTCAACATCCTTAGTCATCGGGGAAATGCAAATCAAAATGATTCTGAGATACCATTTTACACTTATCAGAATGGCTATGATAAAAAATATTGATGGTAATTTATGTTGGAGAGGATATAGAGTAAGGGGAACACTCCTCCACTGCTGGTGGGAGTGCAAACTTGTACAGCCACTTTGGAAATCAGTATGGCAGTTTCTCAGAAAATTGGGAATTAATCTACCTCAAGACCCAGCCATATCATTCTTGGGCATATACCCAAAGGATGCACAATCATACCACAGGGACATGTGCTCAACTATGTTCATAACAGCATTATTCATAATAACCAGAACCTGAAAAGAACCTAGATGCCCCTCAAACGAAGAATGGATAAAGAAAATTTGGTACATTTACACAATGGAGAATTACTCATCATGAAATTTGCAGGCAAATGAATGGAACTAGAAAAAAACATTCTGAGTGAGAAAGACAAACATTGTATATACTCACTCATAAGTGGATATTAAACATAAAGCAAAGGATAACCAAGCTACAATCCACAACCCAAGAGAAGCTAGGTAACAAGGAATATCCTAAGAGGGATATGCATGAATCACTATAGGAAGGGGAAATAGATAAGATCTCCTGGATAAACTGGGAGCACGAGGATTGGGGGGGAGAAGGGGGAAGGGATGGGACATGAGAACATGAGGGAATTGGAGGAGGGACAGAGAAGGAGAGCAAGGAAAGAGATATCTTGATACAGGGAGTTATTGTGGAGTTAGGGAGAAACCTGGTGCTAGTGAAATTCCCAGGAACCCACAGGATGACCCCAGCTAAGACCCCAAGCAATAGTGGAGAGGTGCCTATAATCACATTGATGACTACCCTAAATGTCATAGTAGAACCTTCATACAGTAACTGATGGAAGCAGATGCAGAGATCCACAGCTAAGCACTGGAGTCCAGTTGAAAAGAGGGAGGAGGGATTATATGAGCAAGAGGGGGAAAGATCATGATGAGGAAACCCACAGAGACAGCTGACCCAAGCTAGTTGAAGCTCATTGACTCTGGACTGACAGCTGGAGAACCTGCATAGGACTGGACTAGGCCCTCTGAACATGGGTGACAGTTGTGTGGCTTGGGCAGTTTGTGGGGTCATTGGCAGTGGAACCAGTTTTTATGCCTGGTGCATGAACTGGCTTTTTGGAGCCTATTCCCTATGGAGGGATGCCTTGCTCAGTCTTAATGCAGGGTGGAGAGGGCTTGGTTCTGCCTCAACTTGATATGCCAGACTTTGTTGACTTCCCGTAGGAGGCCTTACCCTCTCTGAGGAGTGGATCGGGTGTGGGGTGGGGGGAAGGTGGGGAAAAGTAGGAGGAGGGGAGGGAGAGGAAACTGTGGTTGATATGTAAAATGAAAAAAAAAAACTTTTAAACAAAAAAAAAAAAGCACACACTGCTTTTACAGAGGACCCATATTTAGTTCCCAGCAACTATGTTGGGCATCACAAAAATACCTGTAACTGCAGTTTCAGAAGATTCCATGCTTCTGGACTCTGAAGAAAGCACACACAAGCACATTACCCTCTTCTCTCTCTCTCTCTCTCTCTCTCTCTCTCTCTCTCTCTCTCTCTCTCTCTCTCTCTCTCACACACACACACACACACACACACACACACACATCCATCATTAAAGTAATAAATCTTGTTTTTAAAAGGCAACAGAAATTTCATGTTTTTGTTTGCTGAGAAGGAATTCTCCACACCTTCCCATCCTCTAACTCTAAGGATTCTAGGAAAGTGAAGCCATAGGACTGGATGGCTTCCCAACATTTCCAATGGAGCAGATGCAATATCTTTCAATTATTTTTCTATGCCCAACATGGCTTGTGAACCTTAGAAATAACTGAATGCTAGTAAATGTCATGGCATAGCTTCTTAGCATCCCATGAGTGTAAGCGTGTTCAACTGATGACATCAGAATGATCCCAAACCATTTAGGGAGGGGGCACCAAATGTGCAAATTCCATTTATTCACCAAATAAATCATGGGACCAAGCTGCAGGATAGGAGAAGCATATAGAGAACTGGTGCAGCTATGTAAATTCCCTGGAATCCAAGACCTGGTTAGCTCCTCATGCTGAGACTAAAAGAATTGCATAACATTTTGAAAATAGGGATCTCAAATGTAATGAAATTATCAAGAACTAACTGAAATGGGACCAGAATGATGGAGGCACCTGCAGCCAAGACCATCCACATGAGCTCAGTTACAACTAGAGTGGTACATGTGTGCATATGTATTCTCTTCTCTCTTCTCTCTTCTCTCTTCTCTCTTCTCTCTTCTCTCTCTCTTCTTTCTTCTCTCTCTCTCTCCCTCTCTCTCCTCTCTCTCTCTCTCTCTCTCTCTCTCTCTCTCTCTCTCTCTCTCTCTCTCTCTCTCTCACACACACACACACACACACACACTCTCTCTCTCTCACACACACACTCTCTTTCTCTCTCTCTCACACACACACACACACACGCACAACTTTCTCTCTCTCATACACACACATTGTCTCTCTGTCCTTTCTCTCCTCCTCCTCTTCCTCCACCTTCCCTCCCCTCTAAGAAATATTTTAAAAATTAACTAAAATTGAATTTATTTTATTGGGTTTTGTCTGCTTTTCTTTTTCTCATTCTTCAGGCAGGCACCCGGATTATTGATTTAAGACATCCCCTCTCTTGTAGGATAAGTATTTACTGCCATAAATATTCTTCAAATCTCCTTTATCCAGAGATTATTTAGAAGTATGGTTTCTAATCTTTAAATACTTGGAGAATTCCAGGTTTCTTTCTCTGTAGATTTATAACTAAAGTCTTTCATAGTCAAAGACTAGGCTTGCATGCAAACGCAGTCACCCGTATTATATATGCATACATAAAAACCTAGCACACAATTTTGTAATTTTATTTTTCAGAAATCATGCATATTTGAAAGGCTTTATATGATGAAAAATGATTAATATCTAATAGTGTTCTTGCTACAATAATGAACTTTTAAATACTTTCCTGGAATCATTTTCCATCATCCTGAAAATTATTCAGCAGTTATTGTACCCTACCTGCAACAATTCATGGTTTCTCTTCATATGAGAATATTTCTAAATACTGTCTTTTTCTAGAAAACTGGCATATGATGACATCAAGAAACGTGGAGAAGGAAGCATCTAGGACAACCCCAAGCTTGCACTCTGTCTCTGTGTTCATGAACAAATGCATCTAGTGAGTTACAATTCACATGAGTTGTGTAATTCTTCTCCTTGAGCACTTCAGGATGACTCAATCAAATAGTCTTGTGGCCTCCATGGTTCTAATGTGGAGTTTGCAGTAGTGCTTATTATTGTTTACCAACTTATGATGTGTCCTTTGTCAGTTTGTCATGGCTGCTTCTGATACAGCTTTCTTGCATTGCTTTCTGTATAGTACATTTGGGAAAAGCTTTCTTCAAGTTTATCTTGATTTTCAGTGAACGGCTTAAATTTTCAATCAAGTCTGAAAAACTTTCAAGCATTGTTTTCCCTTTTCTCTTAATAAATTTCTTTTTCTATGATTCCAGCAGCCACAAACATACAATTCCCTGAGATAATCCAAAAGATTCTTGAGCCCATATATATTTAATTTTTCTACTGTGTTATGATTTAAATGTAAATTGGCCATGCTGGCTTATACCTGTAATCTAGCACTTGGGAAATGGAGGCAGGAGTTTCAGGGTTCATATCACTCTTATACTTCACAGTGACTTCAAAGCTGATCTAGGTACATGAGACCTCGTCTCAAAGATTAAATTACATTTGCCATAGATTTGCGGTTTTAATGTTTGATCCTCAGATGGTAGCATTCTTTTAGGAGGCTTTAGAAACTTTGGCATTGGCTGCACTAGTGGCAGTAGGTAGGTCTCTTCAGGTAGTGGTAGAGAAGTCCTTTGATCACTGCTTTACCTATAGTAAGCTGTGAGCTGAATAGTTTTCCTCTGCCACGTGCTCATACCCCCATGATGTCCAAGTGTAAGAAGCCACAGGACAAGGGGATAGAACCTTTCTCAGAAACCATGAGCTGAAATAAGACTTTCATTCCTCAAGTTATTCTGTGCCAAGTATATGGTCACAGTAATGCAAAAATTGACTAATATCCTTGCATCTCAGACAGCATGAATTTACTGGTCTGTCTTTCATCTGCCATCTCCATTCTACACTTATATACTGCAGTGAATTCTAATCACTTATTATACTTCTCAGTCTGAGTGTAAGTGATTCTGCTATGTCTCTCTCTGCTGAGACCATCTATCTTTGCATTCATCCAGGAGAGTTTATACCTCCTGTGTAAAATATGAAGATGTCCCCTTTTACAATCCTTCATAATTTCAACATCTATCCCAAATCAGAGTTGGTCTTTGGGCAGTATTTTTCATGTTAGAATTTGCCTAATTTTCATTATTTTTTCAGATGACCTAACAATTGCCCTTTATCTCTTGACCATTTTGAATATTATGTTGCAAGACTGTGGTCCTATTAAATTTGCTCTAGTTATGAAAGAGTGATATGTCTTGATATCACATATGGAATTCCTTTAGTTTCTCACTCTGGCCTTCTCAACAGTGATTTCAACCTCAGCTCACTCTTCCAAGTTACTTGGGCTTCTTTGCATCTATCCTGCTTATGTGTTTGGGGAGATAGTCTGAAACTTATGCCAGGGTTTTTACCATGTCAAAGACTTTGGTCTGATGTTTTGAATATGCTCTGAAGATTCATAGCATAAATATCTATTCAATTTACACCAAAATTTAAGGAATGTTCTCTGTGGGATTTCTCTCATACTGTATAGTTCTTCTCCAACATATGCACCTCTTTTCTAATTCCTTGGCCTGAAAACCTTGGCTCCTCTTGGAATCTTAAATTTCTACAGCTGCACAATCAGAAGTCACTACAGCCGGGCGGTGGTGGCGCACGCCTTTAATCCCAGCACTCGGGAGGCAGAGCCAGGCGGATCTCTGTGAGTTCGAGGCCAGCCTGGGCTACCAAGTGAGTTCCAGGAAAGGCGCAAAGGTACACAGAAAAACCCTGTCTCAAAAAAACCAAAGAAAAAAAAAAAAAAAAAAAAAAAGAAGTCACTACAGCCATCTTCAGGAAAGCATAGCAGAAAAGAAAAGGGAAGTTGCAGTGGCAATGTGTGTGTGTGTGTGTGTGTGTGTGTGTGTGTGTGTTGTATACATGTGCACAAGGATGCACAAGCAGAGGCCAGGAAAGGCCTCTTCATCTTTTCCTCTTGAGACCAGGTCTCTCAATGAATCTGGACCAAGGCTGGAGGACAGAAAATCACAGGGATGTCTGTCTCTGCCCCTACAGTACTGCAGATTTGGGTGTACGGGCAACTACACCAAGATTTTTATGTGGGGGCTGAGATCTGTACTCAGGACTTCATGTTTAAGGAGCAATTGTTGTCCACTGAGCCATCTCTCCAGCCCAGCAATGGGTTCTTACATTTATTCTTTTGTGCTTTTCTCATGTTCTTTTGGCAAAAGAAAGAAATTTACCACTTGGGTTTCCTTCCTTCTGTTGGTACTGGCACCACAACAGCAGTCATGTGACCCTAGAACCTGTACTTGCAATCCTGATAGGCTGCTAGTGAAGATAAAATAGAAAAAAAAAAAGAGGAGGAAGAGTTGGAGGAGGAGGGAGGGGAGGAGACTCTTAGCTTTTCTCTTGTAGAGGTAGTCTCATTTCCTGGCTCTCTAAACAGACAGCAGATTGTTTCTACGGTCTCTCTCACTGGGTAGATCCATAACTAAGTCAACTCTCTGCTTTAACTCCAAGAGATGAAAAGGCATAAAACTGCCCTTGCTATACACATGTGTGGTCTTCCTGCCAATGATTTCTTGGAAGCAGTGCTTCATACTGTTTTCAGAAATTTTAGTGTCCTCATTAGAATAGCATCATCTTAAGATATCTGGCCACATGGAAACAAACATGATCATTTTAATAAAACCAAGATTCAGAAGCCCTCAAGGAAACAAGATACATAGTTGACTGATAAATACCTAAAAAATAAGTCATCCTGTTTCCAAAACTCATTTTTAATCCACAAACAAATGTCTCCCAAAGGCCCTGGTATTAAATGTTTGAGTCTTGCTCACATATATTTTAAAATAAGTAATCCCTATAATTCTCTGAGAAGGAAGGCCTCAAATAGGAAATGAATAAAGTAACACATTACCTGGAAATGGTAGAGAAAATGTTAGACACTTGATTATTTGTGGAGCCATATAATTATTGAAATGATGCACTTGCATATTGAAAATGTTAGTAGTGACAATTTAAAATCAGAGAGCTGAATCAAAAGTTACATTAAATCATCACATCATTATAACTAAAAAAAAATGTGCTAGGTACCATGCTTTAGAAAATAATACAGTAGGAAGACAGCAGAGGGAGAGAGATCAAGAGAGACTGGTTAAACAGATGGCACCATTCCAAGAAAGCCAGACAACAGTGAACTCCATTCGGTTCCCTCTCTAAGAAGCATTGTTCCTGTAGCTGCCTTGCAGTGGGATTTTAGAGATGGACATAAGTTAATTAAATATAGAGATTCCAGACCCAACCAAAAACTCACAAAACATTGAAATCTTAGGGAACTGTTTATTTATACTGAGAAGTATAGCAGATGTTTCCACCACCACTGGCAATAGTCCAACCAGCACGTGCTTTCTCCTTGGACAATCAAGTAGGGACCAAAATAATAGGGTTTTGTTAAGTATGGGTTTAGAGAAGATAAAATAGTAGGCATTGATTAAATTATGGCAGCAGGCACATCAGTAGGAAAACTTCTTCCTTCACAGTAATGATAAGCTTTCAGGAAACACAAAACTCAGCCATTGTGGTGATGTGGCATCCCATGGACACTCTCACTGTTGGGATTTTACCTTCAATTCATACTTTCATGGCAGGTCAAATGCCACTTATCACTTTTTCTCTTCTGCTCCTCTCTACTCTTTACTTTTCCTTCCTTTCTTCCCTTTTCCTGACTATGCCTAGCCATGCCCAAGAACTCAGTTTTGGCATGGATGGCAAAGAGATTTCTCTCACCGGTAAAGTCTTGTGCAGAGTGCTCTCCTTCTTCCCAGCAGGCAACAGCCCAGGGCTGCCCTCTCAGTACTTTAAACTGATGTTGGTTGTCAGTCATGATTGAAAGTCTTGATTTTTCAAGTTTAGAATTGAGAATGTGATCTTACTGCCCTTATCTAAAAATCCTAGGATACACCAATCATTCTACATCATGCAAGGTCAGCAAAATATACAAATGAGCTAAAGGGCACTTATTCTAACACCAGATTTATTAAATAGGGATTTATAAAGGAATACACATCTCAATTGTTTATCTGTGGATAGAGGTGGTTTAAGAAAGATTTTCTCATCATGAGCATGTTCCCTTGGTGATCTTAATTATAAATTTAGGAAAATTACAAAACCCTTAATACGTAGTTCAAACTAAATGTCACCCTACTCTTCTTCAAGTTGCTGCTAATTCTAAATTAACATATTCCAAATTAAGGAGCCCAACAACTAAATTAATGGTTTTGTAAGGATAACTTTTATAAAGAAAGAATGAGCTAAAACAAACATAACAAAAACTCCTGCCTTGACCCCAGCAAACACCAATAGGCAAATAAGCACAAAGTCCCTGCAGAACAGTGACCCATATCTGATATTCAAACAAACCTTTGATGGTATATTTGAAATCTCATCTAATTAGGTCAATTGTGGAGAGCATGCTATGGTTATGACCAAGCAAGACATTAGATCCCCTTATGGGCCATTCAGCTTTGCCCCATGTCCCTGGATTAAACCCTTAAAATCCTCCATCCGTCTGGCAGTGAAAACCAACAGAAAGGCCCCATGTGTCTCACCCAGGCTTAGGACAGCCTCACTTTGCCACTGACCACTCACAAAATGAAAAACCAAACCAAAAAAAAAAACCTTAAAAGACTGTACTTCAAATGATTTCCATAACTACCACTTTATACACAACAATGAGATTCAGTATTCCATATAATTGTCTTTATTGCTTAAAACATAAATAAACGGGAGAGAAATAGCCAGCAACAGAAAGATTTAGCTTTCTGCCCATAAGGCAGTTTTCTCTTTGTTATCTATACCAAGCTTTGCCTTCTTGAACTTACATTCTGAATCTCCCTCAGCCTCCCTGTTTCCTAATGGCTCCAAAACACTTGAAAAATCTATAACTGTGGAGATAACTACATTAAATGAACACTTGATTAAAATTAGGAAGTGTGGAACACTTGAGCAAACTCCAATGAGAACGGGAGAAAATCAAAATAAACTCAACAGAAAGAGGAAAACCTATTTTCTTTCTCCCTCTAGTAGTTTAACAAATATATACATACATATGTGTGTATATATATCTATACATATATATATACACACGCACACACACACACATGTATATATATACATACATATATATGCTTGATACTGCCATTTTCTACTATCTCCTATAGTCTATTCCCCAGGCAGTGGGTAGGTCATTTTAAAAGGCATTACCTTATATTACATGCTTTCTGAATTATGTTGCATAATAGCTCTTTCTAATCAGAAAAGTTTACATTTTGCTGAATCTTTTTTGAAACATCTTGGTTATAATAATTTATTTTTACAGATGCTCCCTCTTCCTGTGGAAAACAGTATGCCACACTGCACTTTACTGTGACAGATCTAGTACAGTTAAATAATTTTTTGAATAAAAATTTTAATAGAATTATAAATATAGATGCATACATGAATAATATATATGTGTATGTATATCAAATATATGCAAATACTGTACACATATCTCTGTATATGTGTGTATAGGTATACATACATATATGTATACCTTAATGTCATTGATTGGCATTAAATGTTTCAATGCTTTATCATAGGTTATTTGTTTTATTAAATTATAGATTATCTTGTTATGGACCACCATTCACCATAACCTAAAAAGTGATCATGAATTAAATCTTAGAGAAAATAATAATTTAAACTGTTTCCATCTGCTTCTTCAATGCTTAACAATCATAATCTAACTTAACCCGTTTTAATTGCACTAATCCCTTGGGAAATTTTACATGAAAGGTATATGTACTAATTATCATTCACTGAATAACAAATTACTACCAACTGAATGGCACAAAAGGTTCATTATCTAGCGATGGGTCAGAAAGCCAGCATGTTTTAACTAGCTCTTCTGCTTCTTTTCTCATGAAGCTGAATTTGTCTCTCTCATGGGGAAGCTCCCCTAGAGAAAGACTCACTTCCAACCCCCCTTTTGTTTGCTAGCAGAGTCCATTTTTTTTTTTTTTGTAATTGTGGGATTTCAGTGCCCAAGATTCTGTCGGATGTTGATCGAGTGTGCTCTCAGTGTATTGAAGTGTCTTCTGCCCTTTTAACTTTGTCAACTTGGCAGATGAAAATGTATTTACTATATAGATTATCATATATAAATATACATGTATAATACAGAAAGTATGCATGCACTATGGAAGGGTTGGATCATCTAACTGACAAGCACACTGTACAGTTTTTTCAAGAATACATCCTGCCTTCATAACTACTGTAGGTAGCCTTGCAGAGTAAATCGATCACTTGAGTTCATCCTTCCTATTCATCTGTGGTTATATATCTTCAAACAACATCTCCTCACTTTCACCTACCCATGAATAATTCAAACCTCTGGTAAACACCATTTTCTTATCTACTTCCATAAATCCAGTGGGTTTTTTTCTTGTCAATTCCATGTATGAGTAAGATCACACAGTGTTTGTCTTTCTTTGCCCATTTCATTTTTCTTAGCATTATGACCTCCGAGTTTAGGTATGTTGTCACGAATGCCTATTCATAACTAAATAGTATTCCACAATGTGTATATGATTGCATAAGTTTTGTCTTATATACAAATGGAATCAAAATTAATCAAAGGTTTAAATCCAAGACTTAAACTTTCAAAGTACTAGAAGAAGATATTGGGAAAAACACTCCAAAAAATTTGTCTGCGTGATGACATTCTTTAGATATGACCTCAAAAGCATTAGTAACAAAAGCAAAAATAAAATGCTGTGATGTCACGTCAAACTACAAAGCTTCTATACAACAAAGGAAACTCACATCACACAAGGACAACCTGCAGAACATAAGAGAGTATTGGAAAATTAAATATCTGACAAAAAGAATAACCTCGAAATGTGTAAGAAACCAAACAATTCAACAGAAAGCACATAAATATCCCGTTAAAAACTGGACCAAATAACTGAACAAATATTTCTTAAAAGAAGACATACAAGTAGCCAACAGATGATGAGGATATACATCTATATTTACAACAAATGATACAGAAGGTCTCCAAAATATTAAAAATGGCACACCTCAATTTGAAGCATAAGCAAGGGAGATAAAACCAGAATGTCAAATGAATGCACGCACTCTTGTGTGTACTGCAGGACCATTCATAATGGATGCATGCACTCTTGTGTGTACTGCAGGACCATTCATAATGGATGCATGCACTCTTGTGTGTACTGCAGGACCATTCATAATGGATGCATGCACTCTTGTGTGTACTGCAGGACCATTCATAATGGATGCATGCACTCTTGTGTGTAATGCAGGACCATTCATAATGGATGCATGCACTCTTGTGTGTAATGCAGGACCATTTATAATGACCAACACACAGAATCAACCTAAGAGTTATCAGCTCTCAGCAACCTGTCCCCTCTTCCTCTGCAGAGAGGATCAACCTCGTATTGAATACATTGCAGGCTTTCTTTTTCTTCTTATGTTTTTTAACCTGTTTAATTTTTTTAATATTTTTACTTTCTATTACAGTTGTATTAAACAATTTTTAAATTTAAATAAACCTTGCTCATATTCTTCCCCTCCCCAAGTCCTTCCAGATCCTTTCCCCTTACCTACCCACCCAACTAGAAGTTCTTTCTCAGAACTAAAAAAATAAATAAAAAACAATACAACAACATCATCCCCAAACAAGAAAGCAAAATAAAACTATGCTTGAGTAAAATGAACACTAAAACATCAAACCATCACCAAATATAAGCACACAAAAAAAACTGTGCAGTTCATTAATGTTGCTCAGTTACTCCTAAACATAAGGCCAGTCCTGGAGTGGCTCCATGGAGAAAACTGATTTTCTTCCTCCCAGCAGGTATAAATGACAGTTCAGGTGTTAACCTTCACTCTAGTGTCTGGGTTCTCATTTATTTATTCATTCATTCATTCTAAAGAATATAACAAAATAAAAGACAAAAAAACTACCGTATCAAAGTTGGACAAGACAAACCAACAGAAGGAAAAGAGCCTAAGAGAAGGCACAAGAGTCTATATGACTTTTCCTAGCAGCCTCAGGTATAAAAAGACTGAAATTATTAGGTCAGAGACACCTTAAGCATTCCTGTCTTAAGGTTGACCTTGCCTAGGCATACGTGTAGGTTCTGCCTTGCCCACGAGATGAGATTACACAAAACTGGGCATATTGGGGAATTGTCTTAAAACTTTCTTGCCACAATTCACAAAAAAAATGGAGAACCATAGGACTTCCCACAGCATGGACAGAGTGATAAAATGGGAATAAAATCAACATATAGGCAAGAAACAGCTCAGGAACATACTTGAACTGTTACCTGAAAGCACAAATTCCGTGTCTTAAGAGATACATGGAGCTATTTATATAATCTGCAGGCAACAGATAAATTTCAAGTCAAAAGTGCTATTTATCACGAAGTGGCCTGACACAATCTGTTTTTCCTAAGTTTGATAGATTCCTATTTTTAAATATTTTGTTAGAATTAAAAAATCTGATATGTGTAGCCTGGTTCAACTACTCAGCAACAAGAAGCTGCTGAATTGTATTGATTTGAAGCCTAATAATTATTTTATTACCTGTAATGTTATTTCAAATGATATGTTGAACTGTGTAAGTTTGATGTTTTACTCATTTAATTTATATTTATTAATATTCATAAACCATTGAGAACATTCAGTTTATGGCCACAAATCTACTTAAGTCATGACATCCCTGCTGTAACATTTTGGGCAGCCATCATTCCTTGTGGAATAAAATCTAAACTAATGTAAACACTAGAAGCCCCTCATAATCTCACCCTAGCTAACATTTTCAACATCATCTCTACTGTAGCCTATGTTTTAGTTATTTGAGATTGTGTAGCATCCCTTAAAAACACCTTGAAGTTATTTCTCCAATGGTGTAGACATCAAGCATGCACAAATGTTCTGTAATGCCATGAATCTGCAGGGTTGTGATTAGTGTTGTGATTTTTAAGTACAGAGGCAGGTCTTATACAGTAGGAGGCAATATGTTAGTTGAAGTGAACAGTGTGAATCACAATGTACTATGGTGAAGTAATTATGGACTAAGGATCAGAATGACAGATACATGAAGAAATTTTCACATGTGTGCCCAAGGCAGTGTGAAAAATAAGCTATCAATGTAAGGAACAAAATACTGAAACTTGGATGGATGGATGGATGGATGGATGGATGGATGGATAGACAGACAGACAGACAGACAGATAGATAGATAGATAGATAGATAGACAGACCTAAAGCTCATCTCTATATATTTGTGTTTTAACAAATTTACAATGTGTTAAATATTAGTATAGGGTATTAATCTGCAATAACTAATTTTGGGAGAATATTCAAGATTTTTATCCATTGGAATACCTTACTTAAATATTTAGAAATACATGTCTTATTTCAAGGATCATCGATCCCATTTAAATATTTTCTTACCCACAGCTGAGTGATTCTGATAAATCCACCTTAATTTAATAAGAAACTGATAGCACCACAGGATTATTGTGAAGATTATAAATGATATTTCACTTTAAATGAATTATTCAATAATTTACCTAAAGAATTTCATAAGCATAAAGTATCAATATAATATATCAATCATATTAGCATTCAATATTTTCAGTTGCTTAAATAAGATATATGATCTCTGAAAAATTTTTGAAGATATTTTTATTTTTAATTATATGCAAATATATAAATTGGGGGAGGGATGCACATAAGTTCAGTGCTTCCAGAGGCTAGAGGAGAGAAGAGGCCATGGGATTCCTTGGAGCTGGTGTTACAGGTGCTTTGAGCTGCCCATGGTAGGGACTAGGAACTGAATCCAGGTCCTCTGCAAGAGCAGTACATGCACCTTACTGCTGAGCCGTCTCTCCAGCCCCAACACTAAGAACTGTTGAGGGAAAATAAAGTCAATAATTGACCAGTCTTTGAGATGGCCTTAAAGAGTGCTCATTTTTGTGACTATAGGGTAGGACTGAAAAAGGCTATGACTGCCATTGAAAATAGTTGATAGTTACCTGAAAGTATTATTATGATTATGATTATGATTGATTATGATTATAAAATAGTAACATAACTGCCAGATAACTCAACAGTCACATATCTTGGTATATATTAAAAAACAATTGTTACTTTAATATTTATATATTACAATTTCATATCAGTGGTATTCACAATAACCAAGAAATGGAAGCAACCTACATAATCATCAGCATAATGCATAAACAAAACATGGTTGTACATCTTCAATGGAATGGAATATTATTCAAACACAAAGGAAGAAAATTCTGTCTCATATTACAGTATGAATGAATCCTGAATACATTGTCTTAAGCACAATGAGTCAGTTACAAAAAGACAAATCCAGGGGTTAGAGGAAAAATCAAAGGGTAAAGGGTGTACAGTATACAAGATGTTCTACCGGGCAGTGGTGGCGCATGCCTTTAATGCCAGCACTCGGGAGGCAGAGCCAGGTGGATCTCTATGAGTTCGAGGCCAGCCTGGACTACCAAGTGAGTTCCAGGAAAGGCGCAAAGCTAAACAGAGAAACCCTGTCTCGAAAAACAAAACAAAAGAAAACAAAACAAAAAAACATATTCAATTGAAATTTCCACCTAAAAGAACAATGTCATTCAACCACTTGGTTTTCCTTATTTTTTTTCTCTTAATTAATTTTCGTATTAGCAGTTGTTTCAATTTTACACATTTTGTTACATTTTGGTAAAATTATATATATTTTACTTGAGTGAGCCTAACATTGCAAATCCAGTTTGGGAATATTATTTCTGTCTGTCCTTATGCAACTATTAATCAATATATGTAAACTGTTTTTGCTATATACATTTTGAGAGACAAAAACGTAATTGACTGGTGGTAGTGGTTGTCTAGATGAGACATTTGGTAAACTTTTTCCTTCCATCTATTCATTGGCATTTCTTAAATCATAAGAATGCATAGGATTTATAAATTAAAGTCATTTGTTTTTTACAAAAAATGATAATAAATATCTGAACAATACACATGTATACATACACACATGCACATTGTGTTTTAATTCTCTGTTTTGGTATGGTTTTGAATTCATAACATGTGCACAATCTATAATCACAACTTGGAGTTCTCTTCTTTGTTAATAGTTATAACAATTTCTTGTTTACCTTTTCAGCATTTACTACGTACCAGGAATATGCTACTTAGGACACATGCTTCTAGCATATCATATATAACATATCAGATATAATCAATATTAGTATTGTATAAACCATGTTCTATATTATTAGTCACTGCTTTGCAAACCAGGCAAGTATCATTATTGATATTTTATAAAGAGACTTTACCTGGATGTCAGGTTTACTTACAGCAGAGCAAAAGATTGAATGATGTTCAAAGATATATACCCTATAAAATGCCCTGCTTCCTGCCAACTAGTTTCCATTATCCATATATTGGCATATAGAGATTTTGGGGAAAAAAGATATAACCTAAACCATACTGGATTCATCTTGATCATCCTTAATTAGACAATCAAAGTAGAAGTCTTAGCAAATACAATAGCTGTGAGAAAAGCAGCTATATGATCCCAACACAAAATTGAAGGTCTTAAAAGTTTTGCTGCATAGCCTAGTATCTGCTTCTTCACCTTTTTCTGTTTTGTGCAGTGAGTCTACAAAATAAAATCTTGAAGCAAAGTATTCAGCTGGCACAGAAAGAACTAGGTAAATACTAGTGTTGATACCCCCGCATTGTATTTACTCTTAGGACAATGGAGAATGGATGGAAAAGTCAAGAGTTACTTTCTTAGGATCCTCATCTGGGATAGTCTTCACACACTTAGTCCTTCTTTTCAGAGGTGCTTATATCTAAGTGTCCTGCCATTTGACACTCATGCAAGTGGCCTACGCTGGAGGTCCCCAGTGTCTGAGAGCTTACACAGAAATTGAACAAGAAAGACCATAGATGGTTTGTTCTTTTTGACAATGCCACAGGAAACAACTAAAGACACTCCATAAGCAGCATTGCTGGCATTATTTCTGGGCCCCATTTAACTCCCAAAACTGATGTTGTAGATACTATGTGCTATGTATTGGTTGTCAGTGGCAACTGGTTCTATCTAAGAATAGATTAGCAAAAACATGACACTATGATGTCTTATGTCTCTTAGACAGGCACATAGTATAATGATTTGCGAGCACAGTTTCTCCTTTCTGAGATCTGTAGCAAATTCCAGATGAAGGTCGAATACATGAGATGTTTCCGAAAGCATGATGTTAGAAGAGGAGGAAGTAGGTACAGATTCTTCCTAAGTTATTATTTCTCTCACTCTGATTAGAATAAAGGATTTATGAACCCCACCATAGACAGAGAACTAACAAAACGCTAACTGTTTATGATCTTGTCCATGAATATTCATTGTAATCACTTTACAGTTATCAATTAGTAGTATGCACAGCAAGAACAATATGAACTCTGAGGCTACAGATTGCAGGACTGAATAAATCATCATTTTTAAATCACATCACTAAAGACACTGCATATTCCTTTGTGGAAGAAATTGCATTTTATGCTCCACAGTAAAGTAAATATAGATGAGCGTATAAGGAGGCAAAACTTACACCTTGGTGTCTTTCCCTACAAATATAGGTCAAGGAAATCTTCTATGATTTGATTATGCAGTTTCAGTATTCACTACTTTAAAGCTAAAAGAAGGATTGCAAACATGGGATTACTAAATTTCTCATTAATGTTTTATACAATGTAATGAGGTTTTTAAAAGTACAAGACAGTGCATTATTCATAATACAGAAAGATTAAATTTTTCTCATTATTTTTAACTTACCATCCATACTATCAAGTGGAAGAATATATTGTGGTAATTCAGACTGTGTCTGTGTTTCAATTAATTGTTGTCACAAAACAACATGTCAATAAGGATCAAAAGCTTCTAATGAACTATTAAAGCAGTAAAGAGAACAGTCATACTTCTGCTTATTTGATATTGTCTCTGATTGAGTTTGTTACAATCACTGTGAGATATTTGCTGAATCTATTTTTTTTTGGGGGGGGGGAGTTTTAAGGTATCTATTCTTTCATTCCTCAGAATTTCTTACACTTTTAATTTTAAAAATGCACTAAGAGCGTTTGCATAAAATCAAACAAAAAACAAGCAGATGGGATGTTAAGCGAACTGCATATGAGCACACATCCAGGTCCCCATCCAGACCTAAAATGGCTGAGTTGCAGGATGGTGTTGCTTGGTGACCAAACAGTGTCGTTTCAGCCACTGAGTTATCTAAACATCAGTGACAGAAAAGTCCCTTCAGCTTCAGACCTAGTCAGGACAAATATTGCAGGGCTTACTTATTCCTCCTACTTGTTGACAATTTTTTATTTTCAATCAGTTTTAAATTTGAGGGTCAGGAGAAAGAGTCCCTGCAAAGCTGTGTCTATTCTTTGGAGAAAGTAAGCAGTAGACCCCAGCTCCTCTAACTGTGAGATTGACAGACTGTCTTGTTGCAATTAAGACTCTGTAGTGTGTCTAGTCTGCTCTTGTACCCTCCCAGTTGCTATCTGTCTCCCTTTCATTAAATGAAAGTAGTTAATTAGCTAGCCAGGCCTGTTCTCTCTTCTTTCTCTTTTTCTTTTTGCTGCAGTAATGATGTCTAATTATCAGCAGCAGTGGATTAATGCAACATCAGGAGTAGAGCATATCTCACTAAAAGAAAACTAGCCAATGTCCATCAGACCCTAAGGAGCTCAGAATGACTCTCCATCTACTTGAAAATACCATTCACAGGCAGTTCCTCGTTTCAACCAATGTATGCGATATACATGCTTTGAAAGAGAAGAAAACATATTTTTGTCTTTTTGGCGATTGTATCCATGCCATGATGAAGACAAATGAATGTTTTGATTTTTGGGGGGAGTGAAGGAATACATTTAGACATTGGGAAAGAGGATAAAAGGGATATTTTATTTATTTTTAACTGATTGAAACTGTGATTGGCTGCCTCTCAGAGAAGGTGGAGCCTATAATTCTGTGTCAGGAGCAGCAGAAAATTTTTCATAAAGAACAGTAGAAGAGCTCATGAATTAAAATCCTATTCAACGTTTCAAACTAGGCTTGAATGGAACACAGAGTGCTTTAAATACTACACGGAAATCATTTAACAATATCACCTGGCAGATCACATTGTCTCCCATTAATATATGGAATCTTTACTGAAAAGAGAAACACGTGCTACATTATTATCCCCCCTGCACCTGTCACTCTCTATTAGATGTCTTAGCAGTAATTCTTTAACAACTCCACGTTTATTTTTCTGACATGAAAATATGGGTGTCACAGCATGTGAATGCTGGTTTGAATCACTCACACCCACGGTTATCTTGGTGCCTGTACAACCTTTATAAAATTTATGTTATTTGGAAGTTTAATTAGTCTTTAAAGGGATACATATTCTAACACATATAAAGGCTGCAATCAAATCTATGCAAGCATGAACTCACTGGACCCAAACAGAGAATCTAAATTTAACACAAAAAGAATGAAAAACTGGAAAACTTTCTGGCTAGCAATAATATATAATATAATATTTAATATTTATAGATTACCATTTAAGTAGTACTTTTAAAAGATATAGCATTTTACTCACTCAGCTAGAATTATAATTCACTTTGCTTAACAATAAATTATTTTTTTCTGTCCATTCTTAATACTAGTCCCCATCCACGTGAAACAAAGCAGTTCCTCTCTGTAACACTTCTGGCTCATGCAGATGTAAAGAAACCTTACTCTAAATGATGCCCAGCTAGTCATTTTCATCCAGCAAGGCAAGCTAATACCTCACCATTGTCTTAAGCAGCACTCTGTGCTACAGAAGAAAGCAAAGGCAACATTTACATCTACCTCCTGCAAACCCTTCAACAACTGAACCTCAAGAAGAAGAAGAGGAAAAACTTTTGTGTTTCCAGTTCACCTTTGTTTTCAGATTTTCCATATAAATTCCAAAAGAAACCTCCGTCCTTCAAGCAACCATTCCCAATTAATCTTGGGAAACCCAAAGCTCCTTTCCAAACCTGAGAGAGTCCTCCAGAGGGAGCGTGGCAGAGCCTTTCATGCACCTTAGAGAAAGCAAAACCTTCTCCTTCTGAAGCCTTCTTTCTAACATCCTCGGGGAGCTGTGCACTGGGAAATAGTCGCCAGTTAAAAGGGGGGGGGGGTAGGGGGGGAAGGAGCAAAGCTCAACGAATCCCAAAGCGAGACAAAAATACAAAGGGTGCCAGCTAGCTCCTCCACCCCCTCTCTAGGTGAGTACCCATCCTGAGGCAACTAGGTGTTATACATCTGACCTGAGATCTTACTTGTAGCCCCCTGTTCCCATCGTCTTGCAAAGGAAGCGGATGCTGCTGAAGCCTCCCAGCCCCACAGGCATCTGCGTTTTAGAATGAGATATACCGGTCTCACAGCCGGTTCCTCGTTCACTACAGCTTTGTGGGTAGGAGACCAGAACCAACCCAGAAAGAGGAACAGATACACCGTTTGATCGCGCCCAAACCCGTCTCTCTTTGTTGTGCATCGCCTAGCTGAGGAAGCTTCAGTGGTGCAAGTGAAGAAGGGGATGGGGGCGGGGAGGAGGAATGCCCAGGACCTTATCTGCCAACCAAACAATCGTGGCTAGGACCTCAGGGGGCGACTAAGTCGCGCGGACTGTCCTGTGTCTCCCCGCTGGCTGTCTCACAACAAAACTCGATAGTGTCTTGGGGACAGCCCCAAAACCACCTCGACCGCCACATTCAGGCTTTGTGCCAATGAAGAGACACAGTAGCCTATCTATCCATCAGCACCGTGTTATCAGAGCGTGCGGCTGGGCTTCCAGCATGGCCTTTATGCGCCCCGGCAGAGGTAGGACACGCGCCAGGCACCCAGTGAAGGACGTGGGACAATGGCCTGGCCAGGGGAACACCAGGCGCCGCCAGACGCGGTGAAGGCAAGCTCCAGCCACCGTCCTGCAGCGCAGCCCCGAGGCAGACAGGGCCGCCTGCTCTGCAGGTTCGCTGTTGCTTTAAAATAAGGGACCACAAAGACTTTCTAGAAGGGAAATCACTCCCGGCCACTGCGTCTGGGAAGACTTGAGGAGGGGGCTGAGGGGATGGGCGGCAAGGAGCCAACAGTGGCTCCAGCATCTCCCTGCCTTCCCCTCTCTCCGCCCTCCCTTCCGGGCTGCTCCGGCACACAAATAACAGAGAAGGCGGCTCACCGTGGTCTTGACCCGCACGAAGAGCACTTGCTTGGCGCCGCCGCCTCCCCCGCGGACCTCATCCGGCTGGCCCAGCTGGAAACCCTTCGATTTGACCCAGAATTTAAATTTGGCATTGTCGGTAGAGCTTGACTCGGAGCCGTTGAGGAGCTGGACGATCCGCTCGTATTTCTTACGGGTCACCGTTTTGGTCTTGCCTGAGTCCCCGTAAGTCCTAAGGCACCAGTCCTGGAACTGGCGGTACATGTCGCGCTCGCTCTCCATGTTCCCCCCCGCGCTGCCGTGGGCCGGATGCTCCCAGCGCACTTCGCACCTGTTCACCCCGGGCTCATGAAATATGCAGCCCGGGCCACGATGCAAGGACGCGAGGTCCTGGCCGAGCCTCGGGAGCCTGCCTCCGTTGGGGTGGGGGGAGGACCAGGGAGAGAGGAGGAGGGTCCGGATGGGCACCAGCAATCAATGCCCTGTGCTACCAAGTCTGGTTCCTTCGTAATTGCAAAGGCTGTCTCGGGCGCTTTTCTCGTGCTCTTAACGGTCGGTCCGTTTAATGCTGTGTGACCAGCACCATCCCAACAGCAGCTGGCCCAGAGGAGCTGGGTTTCTGAATAATTAAAATCCCATTTCTCGGTTTATTAAAAATCCCAATATTAACTTGAGGTGGTCTCTCGATGTCTCGCCCCAGGGCTGTGTCCAGGGCAGGGCAGGTGGAGCACAAGGCAGTCTCCTGGCGCGCGCCCCAGAAGCTTCCCCAGTGGATGGTCCAGGAGCCAGCCCTGCGCCTCTAGCGAAAGCAGCCCTCGGTGGACTAGCTCGAAGGGCACACGGGTCCCTGGATTCTCCTTCTTGCTGGGTCCAGCTCAGCCTTGGCCTTCTCTGTGACAGGACTAGAGAGACAGAAAGTTCTTACCTGTCATGTTGGTCAGCCTATCAGATCCCGTTTTACAGGAATTTAAAAGAAAACCAAGGTATCCTAAAAACGACTCAATATGCCATTGCTTCAGATGTATTGGGCTAAATTCCAGATCGCAGGTAGGTTGTAAGAGTTAGGTTTCAGAAATTGGCCCAGTATTCACAGACACCTGACCACAGTTCTACAGGATAGATGGAGTACCCCAAACAGGGATCCGGTCCCGGGTGTGTGGGAGCAGGAAAGCAGGCCGCTGGCTGGGGCTCTTCGGAATGATGATGGTGTCCCCAACATAGGACCCTCTGGGTTCCGCTGAAGTGGGTACAGACATGGAAATAAGTTTACCGCCCAGAACCTCTTGCGTGAAATTAAAATGAAGAGAGCAGTCCTTCCCCCTCCCTGGGCTATAGTTTGCAGTTCACGCGGGAGGTTTCGGTTGTCTATTTTCCCACTGCCACGTCATGGACCCCCCTCCGCTGCTCCGAGGAGCCAAATCGGAGTTGCTCCTGACGATTTTCCCAAGCAAAGGAAGTCAGCGATCCCTCCATCAGGATTTCCACCCGTGTGTCACGGCGGCGCTGGAACCAGGGGAGTTCCAGTCCTGCTCGCTGCGGCCGCTGCTCTTTATTGCACTCCCTGCCGAGGCCCCCGCGGGTCGCAGGGCTCGGCTCAGCCAGCCCGGTGGCCCGACCCCCGCCGGCGTTCCTTGAGGTGTCCGAGCCCACCCCGGAGGCTCGCTGCGGTCTCCCCGGCCAAAGCCCCAGTGGGAACGCGGCTCAGTCCTCCGCCCGCAGCCGGTCCCGGTGCTCTCCGGCTGCTCAGTGGCTCCGGCGCGGCCAGGCTGAGCGTGTGCGTGTGTGTGGTCGAGCGACGGTGTGCGGGGCGCGGGGTGCGGGGGTGCGCGTCTCCTGGAAGGTCTCGAGGCGGCCCCAGCCGGGACTGACAGCCCGGGCGCTGCGCGAGCAGCTCCACACACTAAACCTCTCGCCTCTCCCTTCACCCCCACCCCTCCCACTCCCCTCTCCTCCCACCCCCCACCCCTAGGCCCCTTCCAAGCTCTCTGATTGGCCAATGGGACAAAAGTTTCTGTGGAGACGGCTGGGCGCTGACGTCACGGGCAGAATTGTCCCATTTAGGGATCCCGGGGGCAGTGCGCATGCTGCAGGCTGCAGGTTAGAGGCAGGAGGAGGTAGCAGCGGGCCGGGCGGCAGCCAGGTGGCGGAAAGGAGCTGGAGGCATCCAGGTGGGGGGACGAGTCCAGCAGGGTTTCCATGGAGATTTCCTCTGGGTCTAGCCTAAAAACAGCAGATCAGCTGACACCATTAGCTCAGGACCTAATTACTGCTTATTGGAGCAACAAATGAGGGACTGGGCCAGCTGCAGAGGAAGAGGTTTGCCCCCGCCCCTCTGTCTCCTCCTTTCTCTCCCTCTCCGTCGCTCTCGAGTCCTGGGTGAATTCTCATTAATTTGCAAGATTGCTACAAGGGCTCTGCTTCTCTGGAGGCCACCCTTACTGCTTTTATTCTCTTTGGTTCTCCCTTTTGCATCAAAGGATGGTACAATAAACGGGTTGTCCCGAGTCCTTGAATTTTTGCCCAGTAAATAGGGGTTCAGTAGAACTCAGAGACCCTGCTGTCAAACCGTAGTCACAAATCCACCACCTCAGAGTGAGGGGGTGTCACTTTCAATTTATCGATTTTACTGTTTGTCTTTAGATATCTCGTGCTGTTTTAAAATACCCGAGTATCTTAAGTACACCAATATACGGAATGAACAAATGGAGGGATTTTATGAATTACCCTTCTTGGTGTGTTGTGTTTCTCAAGAACAGTTCTGAAAGTTTTGCTTCTGGCATCCTAGATAGGGCATGATTCCAAGTAGAGAGATGTAAGTTTGGTGTATGTAGTCCATTTGTTTCCTAGAAGTTTCTGGAAGGGTATTTGGTTCTGGGGTACTCATCTGCTCAACAGTAAGCTAGTTCTATGGAGTTGACTTTGTCATAGAAAAAGTTGGTCCATAATTATGCGTTCTTTTTAATAGATCTTTATTCTGATAGGTCTTTCTGATATTTGAGAGGTCTATATGTACTTTCAGGACCAGGAAGCACTCTTTCTGGAACATTCAAATTAAAACACTGTTTCCCCACCCAAATGCCCTTAATAATGACTCTAAAGTTCTTTTATACTAAGACTATATATGCTAAGACTATATACCTTACTTTGGTATACAGTCCATGTATACACCCCTGCTTCAAAAATTATGAATAAAAGATATAATTTATACTGTACACTGATATTTATCCTTTTTCCTAGTTATTTTACTTTGTGTTGTACCAATGAAATTTGTGTGTTTTGACCCAGCAGAGTGTGACAGCAACTTAGAATTTGAGAATATTCTGTTGGGTTATAAAAGTTCCACTGTGCCTGGTGCTGTGTCTATACACTTACATGACTATGTTTCCCATGTTCAAGGAGAAATTTGATTGTATGGCCCTTGAAAACTCATATTCTCTTGTTTCCTAAAATAACTCTGACCTGATGGATAAATCACATAACAAGTGATTAAGAAATGGATGCTGAAGCTGGGAGTGGTCTAGGTCCTGTCCTCCTGGTGCTCAGGAGGCAGAGGAATGAAGATTGGCATTGGTGTGAGCCCAGCCTGGGGTATTTAGTGAGTACCAGATAATCAGAGCTGCATACCAAGGAAGGCTCTAAGAAGAGGGGGGAGTGTGAAGAGGGGAGGTAAAGAATCATTCATGTCCTATCTCAATCTCTTTCTAATGACTTTTGCTGAGTAATGTTAGGATGAATTTTATCCTCATTTAGTAGATGTTAGGGATGTACCACATACATATATGCATTGTATTTGTAAGTCTGTGGACATACAATGTCCGTAGTGTGTGGACATTGGAGCACCTCAGTGTAAGTAACTGACAGTGCACAGATATGTCATTAACCTTCATTTGCATTAACTACATTAGATGCAGAAGAGAAAAGCCCCCAAGTACAAAAATAGGCTACACTCATCTATATTTCTTCAGGGAAAGAAGTAAATAACCATGGGAAGACTATTAAAACTGGAACAAAGGAATTAAACGCCAGTCTTACAAAAGTTCCTAATCCTACTATTGACAGTGGAACCAGGGATGTGACGTCTTCTGGATGTGTTTACATTATTGACTAGGAAACTGAGGCAAAAAACCTTTGGGCAATTGTACCCACCTCAGGTGTAATATCTAACAACAATTTAAAGCCTTCCTCAGTCATTCACTCCGAGCTCATCTTCCTCTATTTAAGTTCTCCAGGGTTAGGTCTTCCCAGCTCCGCTCTGAGAGTTATATTGAGCCTCTTCTTCATCTATATGATTCACATGAACCATCTGCCTTGAATTTAATAGGTGATGCCCTTCAGAATTCCTTCTTTATACAGCTTACCTCACCAAACAGTGATTCTATACTTGATATACAACACCAGCCCTCAAGCTGAGCCTAACCTTGGTCCTGGCAGGCTGAGAGGGAAAGTAGATAATGAAGAAGAGAGAGATGGCTGCATGGAAAATATTTTTAAATTTATAATGTCCACAATTTTAGCTATAATATGCAAGAATCACAGAAGTTAAATTTCTTTAAACCTTGTGGTCAATTTATATATCATAGAAAATCTTGCATTTAATATATCAACCAGGAATATTCATGAATCACTAGGCTCATCAACAAATTATGGCAAGGACAGCAATATAGGATCAGCACTCAAAATAAAAATGCTTTGTTGAATGCATTTGAATTACACTAGCTCTCAACAAGTAATCATCAACAAGCAGTTCAGTTGCTTCAGGGTTAAAATAATTGAGATGGATATGCATGCATGGTCTTCATCTCACAGAACTTAAGTACCTCTAAGGAAAACAGGTAGTAAAGTAGGAAGTAATTAAGCCTTGAGGCTAGCACCAGGGAGAGAAACAATGGTGGTAGAGGAGATGGCAATGGTGGGCAGGAGGACTTGGCAGTATATTGAGTATCTTTCTGAGTGGGTAGCACCTCATGGAGAGATACAATGATACACGGCAACCAACTACAAGAAGAAACTGGAAGAGGGACCACAAAGCACATAGATCTCAAAATAAAAGAGTGATTAACATATTCCAGAAGGCCCTTGGCTCAGGAATTCATTGAGCAGGAACGAGAGAAGCAGAATGTGATACTGAAGTCATCTTCGGCGGCCGGCTCTTGCAGGACAGTGCTTGTCATGATTGGGAGGTGTTATTTTTTATTATCGGTCCAGTGGGAAACCAAAAAGATGTTTAAAGCATGACAGTTACACGATGTGGAGTTTTGTGAGTCTCACTGGCCCCTCAAAGGAGGGTTGAAAGGGTATGTGGATAAAAACAGAACCAAGAAGGAAACTTCTAGATGTTGAATCAGCTTACATGAAATATCATGGTGATGGATTCTCATGTTAGCAAGGAGGTAGGAGGAAGTAAGTGATGGGTTGAAGATATTTTACATGTAGAAAAGTTCTTATAATAGCAATATCATGAATATTTGGGCCCTCCTTCCAATTCACATGTAAAAACTTTAATTTTCAAGGTGATAACATCTGAAGATACTGGCTTTGAGAAAAATTCAGTCATGGGAACTCTCCTAGTTTGCTTTTTCTTTACTGTGATAAAAAACATTGACCAAAAGCAACTTGGGAAATAAAGATTTTATTAGGTTTCCATGTCCCAAACATGGTCCATCACTGAAGAAAATGTAGGCAAAAATTCAAGGCAGGAGTTCAAAGAAGAAACCATGGTGGAAATCTACTTAGTGGTTTGCCAAAATTTCTTTCTTATACAATCCAGGACCAATGCCCAGGAGTGGAATGCTCTACAGTGGTCTGGACTCTCCCACATCAATCATTAACCAAGAAAACCTTCCACAGACATACCCACAGGCCAATATGAAGGAGAGAATTGTTTAATTAAGCTCCATTCTTCCCAAGTGACTCTAGCTTGTGTTAAGTTGACAAAAATAAGGACCACAGAGACAGAACTTGGTGTCCTGAGACATCCTTCATGTGAAGATTGAACATAAAGTTAGATACCAAATCTGTCAGCATCGTGATCCTCAGCTTAATCCCCAGAACTGTAAGAAAAAACAAATCCATTGTTTAGAAGATCGATAAGGTGGTATTTTGATACAGGAAAGCAGGTGAACTAATACAATGGTGAGTTTTATGTGCAAACACAGAGAGAGGTTGAATTGTGGAAGGCTGTCTGGTTCCAGGCTTGGGTAGTGAGGCTACTGAAGGCATTGGCTTACAGAGAGGAGTTTGAAGCAGGAACAGATTGGGAGTTGGAGGCTGAGGGAGGAGCAGAAGCAGGTTGGGGTGGAGAGGCAGGAAGAAAGAATTTAATTTCAGAGGAGTTAAATTTGAAATACCAGGAGAGTTCTTCATGCAGGCATTTGAATTTAGAAGCTTGAACTACAGTGAAAAGTCTGGGCTGGGGATATAAATAGGGGAAATTTAAAGCCATAGGAATGAATGACATCACCTCTACCCACATCCCCCCACAGAAGGGAAAGCCTCCATCGTGTGATATTGATTTTGGATACACCAATCCACCATGACTGAAATAGACAGCACTGAGTAGCAGAAGTTGGCTTCTATGGGTAGAATACTGGTAGTGGGAAATGCCTGAGAAAAACAGTGAGGCAATTTGGATGGATCTTTCACTAGATCTAGATTGTTAATGAGTTCCAAAATTTACATGGTCTTAAGATCCTTTAAAACTTAAAAAGGAAAGATTTAGATGGTTTTCTGTTAAGCTTTTCCAAGATTAGCTTAGGACCGCAGATAGGCTAAAACTGGAATCTTAAAGGGGTTGGGTAGAGACTGCTGGGCTGTGTCAGTGAAAGGATCTGAGTCCCTACACTAGACTGGAAATCATGATGGGTAAACATGCTGCTTTGAAACAGGGAGCTTCTGAGCAGCATTGTCCATTCAAGTGTTTAGGAGTCTATTTATGGTCTTTCCAAAGACAGGGACATGAGGAAGAAAGCCCATCCAACTCAGCTGGCTGATATCTGTGGAACTCATTGGCTTTCAAAGTCAGACACAACAAACCCAGTTAAAGCAGAAACCAACGTGATGGTTTATATGAAATAGTTAAAAATCTGATCCCATTACTTAACTTCTCTGTTGACTGCTTCCTCAAGAAATTGTGAAAAGATCTCTTTGACAGGTTATAGATCTCCAGTGAGAAAAAAAAAATGATAAGCCAGACATGGAGGCTCATACCTGTAATCCTAGCATGAGGAGGATGGCCATGGGTGTAAAGCTAGTCTGGGTTACAGAGCAGTCTCAGGTAATATTCTGACACTCAAGACTGTCATTAATAAGACTCAGAAAAACACACTGTTAAGTATAGGCCATGTTATCAATATCTGTATTCTACCCCCTCTCAAAAAACAGGAAAAAAAAAAGATTTTATATTTACCGTTTGGCCTCCAAGCTTTTCATACTTAAGTTTAGTGAGACCATAATTAAATATTATGCACTGGTCAGTATTTCACTTCTATTTAACTACTTAGGTGCACAAACCAGAAAACATGTAGATTTGGCCATCTAGTTGATCTGCTGAATTTGTCTATAATTCCTACCTCTCTGTAAGCAAGCTCCTGGTACAGCCAGTCCCTGCAGCCAAATATGGATTCATTCAATGTTTATCCCCATGACATTTCATCTTGCTGCTATAACTATAAAGTCCAAAGTTAACAGTCTGGTATTCATGTCCCTGTAACAGAAAAAAAATACATTCTTCTGGCCCCAAATATTGCTTTATTTTCCACTAGCCATATGGCTATTCATATATATATATGTATATTTTAACAGTAATCCTCATATTCATCTTCAACTCAATGGACAGTATTATTGTTGAATTTTGTCATGGCCAAAAAATATCTTTGGGGTTTGGAATAACATACCTTTGCTCATCTTTGCCATTGTGTTTGTTCATGTTTTTCATTCCCAACCTGATTGTCACTGAATGAATCAAGTCATAACTTACTGCCATCCTCCGGCCCTAGTGTGTTATTTATAATGATGATTAATCATCTTAGGACACTTGTCCTAAAACTTGCAGAATAAAAAAATGACAAGAATGGCACAGAGATTTCTTGGCTAAAACCCTAGACTCTAGAAACAGTTTTTACAAGGGAGAAATCTGAGATCAGACATCTGAAATCTCTAAAAGATCAGCAACAATACTGGCATAGACATGAAGGGAACTTTGGGAATCACTTGATTATGCACCTCGGATCATGCCAGTGAGCCTGAGATGCAAGGCAGAAAAAGACATTTTAGATTTCCCTTCCTTTAATCCTCTATCATCTTTGGGAAAGCTTTTAATTAACTTTCTTCTTTAAAAAAAAAAAAGCAAGCAAACAAACAAAAAACAAACCATAAGCATTTAGACCCCAAAATTTTAAGGTTTCATTTATATTAAATTTTGAAAATGACAGATACCTTTTCTAAAAAAAATTCTTTTGTGCAAATACATTTCTTAGGTAATTTCTTTTTAAGCCATTCACTGTGGTGATGTTTTATTTGTGCACCCCAATAAAGCTTATCTGGGGATCAGAGGAAAAAGCCAGCCACTATATTAAACATAGAGGTGAGACAGTGGTAGCACACGCCTTTAATCCTAGCATTCGGGAGAGAGATTCATCCTGATCTCTGTGAGTTCAAGGCCACATTGGGAACAGAACCAGTCATGGTGGCACACACCTTTAATTCCTGCACTAGTTAACCTTAGAGGTTTGGAAGTTTATACAGACTGACAGGAAGTGATAGAGCTGGGTGGAAAGAAGAGTAATGTAGCTGGGTGGAGAGAGGAAGTAAGATGGCAGGGCACAGAAGGGTATATAGGTGTGAGTATACAGGAAACAGCTCTCTCTTGGGCTGAGGATTTACTAGTGGTAAGAACATGGTTGGCTTCTTTCTGCTTTTCTGATCTTTCAGCTTTCCCCTCAATATCTGGCTCCAGGTTTTTTACTAATAAGACCATTTAGCAATTAGTCTTACAATTCACTTCCTCCTTCTGCTAGCCTGAAAAAAACAGAACCATCACAGGAATGCCTCAGTCTCTTCTCACTTGAGGAAATACTAACTTTCTATTGAACTGATCACCAAGGCCGACTTACATACCATTGCTCAACATATTCATATACAAGGTGTCATTCTGGATAATGTAGTAACAAGCCCCGTCAGAATAACAAAGCTATGAACTCATCAGAGTTATGAAAGTAGTTTCAATTAATAATTTTAGTTCAGTATGGCCATGGAAATGAACCCTCAACAGAATAAGAAGATAGAACTACCTATTCTCATCCACAGTGGAACATGGGTTATGAAGAAAGTTTTGTTTCACAGAATATTCACATGTGAGTGTGTTCCTTTGGGGGAAACAAATGCACATGATTTGTATATTAGCTATTAGCAGTGATCCTTGAGAAATCAAGAATTCCTTGAATGGAGTAGGGGCAATGACTAGGCAGTTAAGAACACTTACTGCTCTTGCAGAGGACCTGAATTCAGTTCCTAGCACACACAAACACACACACAGAGAGAGAGAGAGAGAGAGAGAGAGAGGTGGAGGGGTGTGGTGGGGGAAGGGAATCACAATTGTCTGTAATTCCAGTTCTAGGTGATCCAGTTTCCTCCTCTGATCTCCTCAGGTACCAGACACACACGTGGTATAGATATATACATTCAGGCAAACACTCTTACACATAAAATAAAAATAAATACATAAAAAAAAGATTTTCTTGAACCAAAGAATTCTGAGAATGTCATTTCATCAGAGTGTTTAATTTACTCTCAAGTAAACTGAAATGATTTCATGCCTTATCCTTATAAAATATTTCAAAATGTTCATGTGGCCATTATTTTCCAAAAAAAAAAAAACACAGAAAGACTGTCATTTATAAATATCATTCAGTTAGTTAAGAAACCTGTAGTGATGACGTAGGTGCGTGTTCTTGCTGAAGCCAGTCAAGGTACAGGCAAAAATATTGATTTATATATTTTAAGAATAAAATCAATATGAAGTCTCCTTGTTGTGCCATAGCTGCCTGAAGGCTGTAAGAGCCCTTCTGCTGGCAAATAAATTGAGGCTGCTCAGTGCTCAGTTTTAATTGTGTAACAGGGATCAGAAGATATGAGCTAAGAAACACACACATGCATTCATACATTCTCTCTGTGTCTCTCTCTCTCTGTGTCTCTCTCTCTGTCTCTCTGTCTCTCTGTCTCTCTGTCTCTCTCTCTCTCACACACACACACACCAAAAAAAAAACAAACCCACAAAGTCACTTGAAAACTATTCAATCAGCAGTCAACACACCTAAAAGATCCAAGTGATTCTGTGAGCAGTGTCAATATCACTTTTTTAAATAATATGTTTTATTCTTAGAAAGTTTCATATATTTTTATAATGCATATCGTTCATATCCATCCACCAGTACCAATTCCCCTGAAGCCCCCAGCCCATCTCCCTTCCTGCCTCATGTCCTCTTTCCATTTTTTTTTTAGTTTTTGTTATTAATAGCCCCAAGACTAATTAGTGCTCCCCATATGTACATGATGTGTGACCATCCACTGGGGTGTGAGCACTTACAAGCTGCCACATCCCATAAAGGAAAGTGATTCCCCTCCTGCACAGCGATTAATTGCCAATATCTCCTCCATTAGGGGTGTTGCCTCTGGGCTCCTCCCCCCATCTCTGCTAGAATTTTGACTGGCTGGTCTTGTGCTGGTTTTCTGCAAGTAACTACAGCTGCTATGAGGTGAAGCATGCAAGAGCCACGGTGTGTCCAGAAGTCAACATTTCACAGCTCTCTTTCCTATCAGCTGACTCTTACATGTTTCTGTGCCTTCCTCCACAAAGGTCCCTGAGCCTTGGTTGGGGGAGGGCTGACACAAACAACCTAGGGTCAGCTCAGTACTCAGAAATATTTATTCTCGGCACTTTGACCAGTTATGAGTCTCGGCATTGACTACTGCCCACTTCAAAATGGATCATCTCTGACCGAAGTTCAGAGCAGTCCAAATCTATAGAGCCTAAACTTAAATATTTAGAATGCACTTTGGCTACATGACCATTTAGCAAAAGAAAAGCAATAGGTTCCCCCCGCCATGGTCTGTGGTCTCCTCAGCCATTGTGTGTTGATTAAGTCGCAGTACCAGGCATAAAAGCCCTCCTGGGGGGCAGGATGCATATCCAAACAGAAAGGAGTTGCTTCTCCCTGTAATTCTCATGCCACTATTGCACCAGTGAGCACACTTCGCTGGGCAGATCTAGATTGTAGTGCCCAGGGCCCAGTGCTGCATAAAACTACTGATGTATTTATATTCTTCTCTAGCAGCCTACCTGGTGCTTTAAGATGCTATACAAGCTATCCAGCAAGGAGTGAGTTTCCTGCTCAGTCTAGGTTGATTTTTCTATGTCCTACATTCTCATCTAGTTAAGGCAAGTAACTAAGTGCAATGGCAGTAAGATATATTAATATGGGTGCCTCTGGTGCCTCCCTGACCAATAACTCTTAGGGATGTATCCCATGTTGGGTACTAAGATTTTCAATTGAATAATTATGTTTTCTTGAAGCAGCTTTGTGTATCCATGGCTCAATATTAATTTTTTTAGTCAGGAGACTTGGGGCTAGAGCAACATTTAAGTGCTGGAGGTATGACTGAAAACCCAAACTGACCTAAGACCTTGAAGCTAAAACAGTCATGAAATTGGCCTTACCACCTACCTCTTGGGGAAAAAAAGTTGATATTCTGTGCAGAGGGAAGCATCCACATTTTAAATCATCTTTTTTTTTGGTCATATTAAGATCAACTGTCTGTAAACATATCATCAGAGATGTCCAAACTCTCTAAAACAACCAACTATCATTTACATGCCGGAACAAGTAACAAATAAGATTAAGTTATAAGGATGTTTTTCAATGTCAACACTGGAGTACAGTCAGGACAGTGGTTGCTGTCTTATGATTGGTAAAGGGAAGTTGTGCTTCCTAACTGAGGTTGCAATGACACATGGGGTTCACTCTGTGAAAACCCACTTAGCTCCATCATGATTACCAGCATGCTTTTCCCATATCTGTCAACCCTCAATTTAAAGTTTTTCTTTAAATAAACAAGAAACTCTAGGGTTATTATTAACAAAATCTTAAAGGTATAATAATGTGCTAAAGAGGAGGTAAAAATGGAATCACACAAAATGAGTAATTCGAATTAGAAGGAAAGACAGAGAGAGGATGGGAGAGAGCCAGAAAAAAAAATAATACTAATGGCATAAAAATACAGCTATGGAAAATATTGAGCCAGTGGTATTGATCAATCTCTTTAAGTGTGAATTGTCTAAATACATAAAATCAAAGACAAAGGTAGTCTCAGGGGAGAGAAGATTAAGAGCCAATTGTGAGTAGCCTACATGAAACTCATCTAAAATAATGATTCACATGGGTTAAAATAAAGATTCAAGAAAATAAAAGCTATGTCAAAAGTACCAGAATAAAGTTGGACAATTACTTATTTTTTTAACAAATATGTAAAAAGCAGTTTTTTCAGGAAAAAAATTTTCAGGATTACTGTGGCTTACCCTTAATGCTAGAAAGAACAGTCCTCTAAGCACATATTCTTCATACATAGGATCTAATGACAGCATTAAAAAGTATCAGTAAAAATTAATAGAAATGTACAAATTGATACACTAAGCCAATGTGAGAGTGGAAAGTTCAGTATCCCTGTCAGTAACTGAGAGATAAAGTAGCAAAGAAATCAAATGCCCTGAGCAACAGTATAAACCAGTCAACCCAAGTGATATTTATAGAGTGCCTGCTCCAACCATAGTCAGATACACATTCACTTCATTTTCACATGGAACATTGTTCAAGGCACACCAAATTCTAGAGTGGAGAACAAAACTTAAAAAGTAGTTAGATACATTGCCAAAAACCACATTAAAATAAGTTATACATCAGTAATAGAGGAACTGGAGAGATAGCTCAGTTGGCAAAATGCCAGACACACACACACACACACACACACACACACACACACACACACACACACGCACAAGCATAAGGACATGAATTCAGATCTCCCAAACCCATGTGAGAGCCAAAACGTGCATGTTCCTGATCCTAGCCTTGTAGAAAGGCAGATCTCTGAATCTTTCACTGGTTAAATCCAAATTGTTGAGTTTCAGTTTTAGTAACAGGCAAAAACAGACAAACAAATAAATAAATAAATAATAAAAAGGAGTTGAGAGCCAGAGAGAGCACTGGCTGATCTTCTAGAAGACCCAGGTTCAATTCTCAGCACCCACATGGTGGCTCACAACCATCTGTAACTCCAGTTAGAAGGGATTTGATGTCTTCTTCTGGCCTCCAGGCAAGTGGTACACAGATGTGCATGCAGGTGAACATCCTAAACAGTGTTTTAAAGAGGGTTAGTGACTGGAGGAAGACACCCAAAGCTGACTTCAGGTTTCAGTGTGGGTGCACACACCCTAACACACACACACACACACACACACACACACACACACACACACACACACACAAAGATAGCTAGGAAAATCCACAAATTGGAGGACAAAACAAAATATTTTAAAATAATACTAGTTTAAAGTAGACTTGAGAAAATAAATTCACTTTTTCAACTGACTGAAAAATAAATCTCAAAACTTTTAAGACAAAAACAAGAGAAATGCTGAATATATGTGTGTGTGTGTATATACATCAATAAATGCCTGATTTTAAAAAATCTGAAAGAAGTAAACTTCTACCTTAGAAACAAAGGGAGAAGTATGAAATAAACCCAAATAAATATAAAAAGACCTATAATAAAATTGTAATAAAACCATATGAAACCATAGATAAGAAAATAGATGAGGAAAATTAACAATATCAAAAATGGATTCTTTGAAAATTCATCTGGACCCAAACAAAAAATTATCTAGCTAAAACTAAGCAAGGGAAAAGAGAGAATAAGTATCAAATTAAAAACAGTACCAGAAGACATCATTGCCCAAGACAAGGACATGAAGAGAAGCTAAGTACAAATCATATAATTCTGTGCTCACACACTTGCTGAGTTAAGATGGAACAGTTTCTTGAAAGATAAAATGTATCAAAGCTCAGGTAGGCATAGTGGATCATGCCTGTTATCAAAATACTCAGAAGGCTGAGGCAGGAGGTTTGCTGTGAGTTGGAGCCTAGCCATAGCTGCACTAGTTCCTGGCTAGACTGTGCCACAGAGTAGGAAAAGTTTAAAAAAAAAAAAAAAAAAAAAAAAAGAAAAGCAGCTAATTCTGAAAAGCCCCATATACATGAAAGGAATCAAGCTAACAATGTATTTCCAAAAGTCAAAACACCAGGTGGTTCATTGTGAGTTCTAGTGATGTATGGTAGCTAAGAGAAAAACCTCGCATTTTCTAGAAACAGAAACAGAAAGAACACTTCCCACTGAGTGTGTGGGACAATCACTGTCTTAATACCAAACTCAGAAACACAAATCTGGAGAGAGAAAACCTACAGGCAATATCCCCTGAACATAAATGCAACTGTTCTCAACACAATGTTAGAAAATTATATGCTACAATATACATTTAAGTCTTTGAAAATATAGGGAGCATCAAGTCAGAAGGTCTTCGATATGACCTATGCACAGTCTTTCCTCTGTGGCATTATAAGTCATATGCTTCTAACAGTGTCTATTTTAATGAAATTAGTTACTTAGAAATGCATTTTCTCCACCAGACTAAAGTCCCTAGGGGTGAGAGGATTCATGTTTCGTTTATTTTCTGATCACCAGGATCTTATCCGTAAACTGCCATGGAATAAGGCCTCAAAACACATTTTTTTTCCAACCAACTTGTTTACATGATTTTAAACAAACTATCACAGTCTTAATCCTAAAAGTCATGTTAATAGATGAAAGATGCTGTCTTAGTTTCTTTTCTTGTGACTGTGACAAAAAGCTCTGACAATGGAAACTTCGGTGAGAAAGGCTTTGTTTCCTTTCACAGTTCAAGTCCATCACAGCAGGGAAGTCAAGGCAGATATGGATCTTGAAGTAGCTGCTCACTTTGCACACAGTCCAGGGTTCCCTGTCCCAAAGACAGCATCTTTCATCTACCTGATTTAAACCAAATAAAGACTTTGATTTTATGATTGAGACTGTGATCTTTTGATTTAAATGATGTAAACAAGTTGGTGAGACAGTTTCTAGGTGCCACAATGGGCATTAATTCTCTCCTCAATTAATATAATCAGAATAATCCACCACAGGCACACACCCTGGGACCCTTTTCCCAGGTGATTCTAGATTCTGTCAAGTTGACAATTAATCCTGTTACTGATACAGAGTAAAACTGGCTTCATCTGGTGTGACTTAAGTAGAATGCTAGGCGCATACATTTTGAGAAACAGCTGATGTCTTAGTTAGGGTTTCAATTGCTGTGAAGAGACACCTTGACCATGACAACTCTTATAAAAGAAAAAGATTTCATTGGGGTAGCTTACAGTTCAGAGGTTCAGTCCATTATCATCATGGTGGGACATGGCAGCATGCAGGCAGACATGGTACTGGAGAAGTAGCTGAGGGTCCTGCATCTTGTAGGCAACAAGAAGTGGTCTGAGACACTGTGATGTATCTTGAGCATATATGAGACCTCAAAGCCCACCCTCACAGTGACACACTTCCTCCAACAAGACCACACCTACTCCAACAAGGCCATACCTCCTAACAGTGCCACTCCCTCTGGGGGTCATTTTCTTTCAAACCACCACAGCTCATTTGTCTAAAACTTTTTGAGTGCTGGAACCATTAGGGCTTTGTAAGAAAAAAAAAATGGAGTATGCAACACACTCCTATTCCCACTAATGTGTAAGGTGGACCTGTGTGTTCTTACCACCACAGGAATCTCATTTCTGAAACAAATTTAAAGCAGCATTTTTATACTACTTCCTCTAGTCCTTGGGACAGTTAAATGAGATAACATAAAGGGCATTGCAAGCATCACACTACAAGAGCGGCTTTCAGTTTCAAACTCACAAATCATCTCTGTAATTTTCCATTTGACGTTTTCAGAGAGAGGTCAACTTACCCAGGTACCTAACTCTCAGAGAAAACTACTCTAATTTTTTAAATTGTAATTCTGATTTCTCTGTTCTGTTTGTTAACAGATGGGTATCTATTCTTTCACCATGACCATGTCTTTTTGATTATTGTTTTCTGTGTAAAGATATGTGTTTATATATTTGTGTTTATATCCACAAGTATTCTTAGTTTGTTGCTAGTGTCAATAGTACTTTTAAATTTTAAATTCTGCTTCTTCTAGCAAATGGGACAACAATTGACTTATCTGTCTTACAATGTGTTCTCCTTTCTTGGTACTTACCCTGTTTCTGCTTGCACATAGGAAAACAATTGGCTTTTGTGTCATACAAATTTATCCTTACCAGTGTGATTCTGTATTCACTGTTTTCCATATATAAAATCATGTCCTCTAGGAATGATGACATTTTATTTCTTTTGAATTTGTGGACCTTGCCAGGTTAGACTTCAAATATAATAAACTATTGTCTGCTCTGACTTTGGTAGATCTTTTCTTCTTCTTACCTGGGGCTTAATTCTTAGTCACCTAAAGGGGAAGATTAACTGCTTTTAAATCTTCTTTTTAAAAGTATGCAGTTAGTGCCATAAACTTCCCAGCAGGCACTATTTTTGCTACATCTCACAAATTTTGTAGTATGTATTTCCATTTTCACTGAGCTGAAAATATTTTGTATTTATGTATGTATTCATGTATAGGTATACTTACATGCTTAAGTCAAACCTTCTTTGACTCAAGCATTGCTTGTATTTTGATCTTTAAAATTAGTGAAATTGTGCAGCTATCATTCTGTTTATGTTTAATTTCATATCCTATGAAGATGATTTTTTATTGTTTTTAAACCTTTAAATTTGTGAAGTACATATTTTTTTGTGCAGAATGACATCGACCTTGGTAAATGATCCATGTGAACTTGCAATGGATGTCTGTTTTGCTGCTGTTACATGGAGCATTCTATAAATGTCACTTACATCCAGATGAGTAATGGTACTTTGCAGGGCATCTGTATCCTTACTCACTTTTGTTAGCTGTGTCGGTTATGGAGAAGAATGTTGAAGTACATCACAGCGAGAGGAGGATGGTGTATTTTTCTTTCCATTCTATGACCACAAGCCTGGTATTTTGAAACAGTGTTGGCAGAAACACCCACACTAGGACTCATTATGTTTGCTGGGTGAACTCACCTGTAGTCCTATGTAATAGTCCTATGACTTCTACTACAGTTTTGTTAGGAAGTGTACTTTGTCTAAAACTAATAGGAATACTTCTCCTTTCCTTTATTTAGAGTAAACTCATTGCATTGTATTCCATCTTTTAATGTTGACTTCTGTGAACCTTTACATGTGAATGACACACCCCTGAGCACCTTTGGTTATTCACTCAGGCAGGCAATCTCTGCCATTTGTTTATACATTTTTGACATCCAGGTGAAAGTGATTAGGATGCAGTTGGATTAATGTCTGCCATGTTTTTATTCTCCATTCATCCTATTTGTTTTGTGCATCTTTCCTTTCCCCTTTCTTTTTAGTTAAGTTACATGTGAATTCTTTTTATTTAGTCTCTTAGCATATCAACTGTGCTCCTTAAAAATTTGCACTATGACTGTAGTAAATAATATATACTTATATATAATAGTCTTAAATATATGTGCACATTTAAATACTCTCAGTCTACCTTCAAATAAAATGACACTACTTAATGTATACAACAAATATCTAGATATCACCAATTTTCCCTCACATCACTCATAACTTGGCTGTCATTTCTTGCATATTTCTGCACAATATAATAACCAATACCATGTTATTACTATTGCTTGAAGGCTACGACGTTTCTTAGACTTTTTTGAGAAAAGTTTCAATTTCTCTATTTTTGACTATGGAGTTTGTTGCATATGGAATTCTAGGCTGGCGGTTTTGCTTTTTTTCAACGTTTACCAGTTTCCCTATTCTCCTGCACAGATAGATGTGTTTTTATTCTCCGGCTTCTTTCAAGATAGTCTCTTTGTCTTTGGTTTTCTCTACTTTTTTTGGTGTTTGTGGGCTTTTGTTTGTCTTTTGTTTATTTTATGTAACCTCTGTGCATTCTTGGAACTCTCCTTCTTCCTAAATTCTTGGTCGCTGTTACTTCATCCACTTCTCCCAAAGCCCAGTCCCTCTCTTCTCTCCTGTGTTTGGTAAGATGTGTGTTGCCCTTCGCCTATGCTGCTCTTTCCCTTGTTTGCATTTCAGACTCTCCCATCTTCCAGCACAGTGAGTCTTTCATGAAGATATTCATGCCACTGGTAACCTACCAAACAACTTCTCCATTTTTTTTCTAACATTCCCTTCTGCTTCTTTCTTTGAATTCTTATCTCTATACTTATATCTCTTCTTGTCTGCTGTTGTTTTAACCAATACCCTTATCCCAATCATCATAAATATATTAAATTTTGTAACTGATAATTGCAAGATTTGTCATATCTGACTCTGCTTGTAATGTTGGCTCTGATTCAGTGTTTAATTTTTATTGCCTTTGTTAACACAATTTTCAATTTTTTTTTGTTTTAAAAATTGGACAAGAATTTGGAACAGAGAAAACAGGCCTCTAGTATATGGTATTCTGGGAGGCAGTAGACTGTGTTTAACATTTTCTATTGTTGCACAAGCCAGGCACTTCATAATCTTCTTGTCTCATGCCTTTTGTCTCCTCTCTTGAATTTCATCTTCCTTAAGCACTGTTCTTCAGTGATCATCTGTTGATAGCTCTCAGCAGTAAGCACTGATATTATACTTGCCTATGTGGCTGATGGAAAGGTGAGACTAGGGACTTGTTGCAATTTTGAAATTAGATATCACTATTTTTTATCTATTTGTATCTTGAGGAAGTGATCATGCAAGGTATTTGTAGTGGTGGGCTTTAATTTTCTTTTCTGTATTACTCATTATCTGACTTTGACTCTGTGTGTGTGTGTGTGTGTGTGTGTGTGTGTGTGTGTGTGTGTTCAGGTATGTGCAGGTAGTATGCCAATGCGTACACGCAGAGGCTAGAGGACAACCATGCATGCTTTTCTTCAGGTTCTGTCCTCTATTTTCATTTTTCTTCCTCCCACTTTTTTTAAAGAGATGCATTTTTTATTAAATGGAGCTCATGGATTAGACTAGCCTCAGCTGGCTGGTTGAGGGAGGCTTCAGGGATTTGTCTGCCCTATGCCTCCCCAGTTCTGGAACTACAACCATGTGCCACCAAACCTGACTTTTTCAGTTGAGCTCAGGCCTTTACACTTACAAGGCAAGGAAGCCATCTCTCCAGACCAACGTTCTCAGTCTATCTCCTTGGAGCCTTAACTCCTACTGGCTGTCTTCTTTCCCAACTGTAGGTGAGACTGATAAGCTAAAAGGAACTATAATCAAGGAGCAATCCTTCTTGTTACTAGGTTAAGCCCCTGAAAAGATCAACTTTTGTTTTAAAGAATACTTTGAGTTTATTTTGCAATTTTCTATCTTTCTCACCATTTTCTAAACTTTCAAGTCTACATTAATTAGATCTTCATCTTGAGATACAGATTCTATTTTAAAAATTATTTCTTTTATTTTTGATATTATAATTATATCATTTCCCTTCCCTTTCCTCCCTCCAAACCCTCCCAAATATTCCTTATTTCTCTCTTTCAAATTCGTGACCTTTTTTCATAAATGCTGTCACATTCATATATGTATATATATAATACTTATTATTAAATATAACTTGTTCAGTCTGTATGCTACTTGTATGTTTTCAGGGCTGACCATTTGGTATTAGATAGCCAACTGGTGTTTCCCTGGGTAAGAATATTTCTCCCACTCTCAGCATTCCTTAGTTGACTATCATTCTTGGTGTAGTTTGAGACCCCATGGTCTTTCTTCCATCCACTTTGTCACATCTATTGTTGTCTTTGTTTAGGTAGTCTTGCTGGTGAGACTTTATGGGTGTAGTTATTGACTTTACTAGAAGAAACATTTGTTAGTCAGCACTGTCCAAGAGAATCTCGAAACACTAGGGACTATTGTTATTTCACTTGGTTGTCCTACCCCCAAAAAGGTGTAAGGTAAATCCCTATTGCTGAAGATGCCTGCATTTCAAACACAAGGGCCAAGAGGCCACTGAAATTGGCCTGAATGGTTTCTCTCTAAGGACTAGATTTCATGGTATCATAAATAAATTTCATGGTGTCTATGCAAGCTTCCAAAAGAAGGAAGCAACCAACAGTTAGTCCTACATGGCATGGTACAGTAACTCTAAGGGTTCAGAAGTGGCATGCATACCATGGTAGTAACTAGAGTGAGTCTTACAGAGAAATATCAGGAGGGTAGTATGTGCCCTGGTAAGCTCAGTAAAAGGCATGGTTTTCAGAGGAAATAAAAATATAAAGTCTACCTAGGCATATTTGTTGAGAGAAAGAAGGTGGTAGATAAAGAAAGCTTGGCTAATACATTTATTTTCAAAAGATAAAATAACAGAATTAATAGAATTTTTATTCTCTGTACTGATAAACTTGAAATGTTATGACACTTACGTTTATGTTATTTCCTGTCTCCTTTGGGGGACATTGTCATGGACTGAACTAAAAGAGTCTCTGACAGGCTCGTGGCCTTGAACACTTGATCCCCCATTTGGAAGTACTGATTTTAGAGATGTGGTAACTTTAGAGCACAGATTCTAACTGGCAGGGAGAAGCAATTAGATGCATACCTTGGGGATTATACCCCAGGCTATCCTCCCTTCCTATATCTGCTTCCTGATTCTACAGTTGGCGAGGAGCTACAGCCAACATCTTCTACTGTAATGAACTCTGCCATGCCTTCCACACCATAATAGATTGATTACTTGAAGCCACAGGCCAAAGTTAACCCTTCCTTTCTTCCATTAGATATTCCACCAAAACAAAAAGGGAAAAAAGGAACTAATACAGACATGTTTAGGTTTGAGGAGCGGGGTTGTTAAAGGATGCTTCCAGACTACCATGAAAATATTTCATAGTTTTAAAATACTGTTAAGGATTTATTTATTTGTGCATGTGTATGCATTCAAGTGCCTGTGAAGACCAGAGGTCTCAGATCCCCTGGAATTGGAGTCAAGGTGGTTTTAAGCCACTGAACATGAGTGTTGGGAACTGAAATGAATTCCTCTGCAAGAGCAGTAAATACTCTTAAATGCCAAGCCATCTTTCTAGCCCCGTTTTGTGATATGTTTATTCTCGATTAGTTCTAGGGTTAAAATGGCTGCCTAAACAAGGCCCAGACAATGATAATATTAATAGACATGCTAACGAGGAAGGGAGAAAATCTCACAGCACCCCATCTCTAGACAAAGAACTGCAGACAACTAATGACTGCCAAGAGAGTGAGAATTAGCCTCTCCCATGGATGAGCCCTTAATTGGTTATCCAAAACAAAGTGGTGAGCACTGAAATCATATAACATAAATAACAAAAACAACTCAGCAAGTTGTATTTACGTATCAGTGCATCTATCTGTCTATCTATCTATCTATCTATCTATCTATCTTTCTTCCTTTCTTTCTTTCTTTCTCTCTACTATACATATTGATATATATTACAATAATAATAAAAGGTCATTACTTTGAGATAGGGACAAGGGAAAATGGGAGGGGATGGAAAGAAGTGATATGGGAAAAATAGGATTAAAGGAAGAGGAAAATGATGTGATTATACTTTAGTTAAAAAATATTTTTAAAATACACTGTTGGAATAAGTGTCCTTATTTTCTGCATGCAATTTTGTAGAACAGGAAGTGTGACCTGAAGTGATGATAGATCAACTCTATAATTTCGAACCATCTTCTACAGCAGTGTTTGTCAAAGTGAGGTCCCAGGATTAACCCTGTCAATCTTACTGAAAGCGTTCTCGAAATGCCCATTCTCAGGTTCCACTCAGACCTGCTGAATAAGAGATGCAAATGCATATGCATTTTACTCAGCCTTCCACCACCTACATGAGAACGTCTCAAGTTTAGAAACCAATTTTAAGGTACTGGGGCTATAGTTTTGTGGTAGAATATGTGCTTAAGGAAGTCCAGAGTTCAACCCTAGCATCATTTTCACCCAAAAACAGACTTCTACTGATAAATACTAAATTATAACAGCATTTGTCTATTCCTGTTACAGTGTGCAAATTAAACTGTCTATTAGTTCTGTACCTGTTATAAAAATGTGTTACTCAATTAGTCATTATTAATGATTCTATTACTCTAGGGATTATCATACACACTCACAAAATAAGCTCCTTTTACAAAATTTTACAAAAATTTGAATGTGTGAAAATAGAATGACAGATTTTCAAGTTTTAAGTCTTACAGGGATTGGAAAGTAAAGTTACATTTCAAGAGATAAAATGTTTTAAAATTAAAATATCAACTTAATTTTTATTCTTAATCATTTCACTTTGAAATAAATGTGTACTTCCAAAAATAGTACAAAGAATTCCAGTACAGTCTCCATTCAGTTTTCCTCCAAGTTAATATTTATATAACCAAATTTATGATAATACCAAAAATTAAAAAATGCTTATGAGTATATTTAAATTTCATCAATTATTCCATTCCTGTCTAAACCAAGAATATCTCAAAAGAGTATGATACCATTCTTCTATGTGTTGTCCACTTTTTCACCACTGTGAAAAAATAATTTAGACAATCAAGGTGTGAAGAAGCAATATTTATTTTGCTTCACAGTGTCAGAGGTGACAATTTGTGGTCCCTGGGACTCATTGCCTTTGGACCTAACACAAAAAAATACATCATGGCAAGGGTTCACAACAGCAGAGAATTTCTGCCTAAGTCTTAGTGGCCAAGAAACAAAACAACACAACAACAAAAAACCCCAAAATATCTAGGGGAAAGGACCCACACCCCATATCCCCTTCAAGGGTATACCCAATTATAGGGGTCCAAGAAAACGCTGAAAGAAGACTCCAGACTCAAATAGTGTGCAAAAGCAGAGTGTTTATTTACCGGCATATGCGGGGTTGCTCACCTGTACAAAATGGCAATGACCCTGAGAGTAACATAGAGGCTCCTTTTAAGCACAGCTAGAAGAATTCAGGAACAGTTAGGTCATCTCAAACATGACTGGTCAACAAGCAGCAGCTATACTGGTATATTTTTGATTGGCTGAGGTTTTAGTTTTTCCATCTTTGGGCATCCTGGGGCAAGTCTGGGCTTGTTTCAAAGGGTTACAGGAACTGTCCTTTTTGGTTACTGTCTTACAATACTGTAGGGGCTGGCTCAGGCCTGGTATGTGCTTCCCTACTCATCTCTGCTGTCAGGGCGGTGTTGACCAATGGCCCTTTGTTGGAAAAAAAAATTGTTCGCTCTTTAAAAACTGAAACCTAGATCCGGTTGTAAAATGGGGAAAATTTAGATCTCTCACAATGATCTTCCATTAAGCCCCACCTCTTAGAAGTGCAGCACTATCCAACGGAGCCATCTGAGGACCTGGCTTTCAATACCTGAGTCTTGGGGGAAGATTTATAATCCAAATATCAACCTTCACATCAAAGTGTTGCTAAGAGTGCTGTTAAAGTTGGTCCCTGGAATAATGGAGTAAATACTTGGCTTCTCCTCCGAGGTCACTCATTTTCCCCTACAATGACTAAACTATCATATGAGAAATGCTTTAAAATTATGAAAGTGTTTTGTTTCCCATGTTTCTTGTTCTGTTCATTTTAGCTTCTATTAATGATTTTTGCTTGCAGCAATTACTACTATAATAATCACCAAATGACAATTAAAAAACCAAAATACATCTTTTCTACTTCATTTTGTATTGATATTACAATATTAGAAAGAAATTTTTTCTTTCCTTTAAATTTATATTCAATTTCATGTTGATACTAGAATGACCTCCTAGAAATATTTTGCTCTGTGAGTTATACTTGCTTGATGCCATTTACCTCAGTTCTCTAATTTCCAAAGATGTGGCCACTGGGTATTCCAATCTTTTCAACGTGCTTTTATTATTTTCTATGTTTCTTTGCCTTCTGATATCCCCAAGATATGCCAGATTTATTTTGTATTTTTTCTGTCCCAATGCTGGAATCTGAGATTTCTTGAATAATCACAGGTTTAATTTTACTAAAGAATGCTGTTTAGAAACCAAGATACTGGCATCGAATGTGCACATTGGTACTAGATAACACTTGCTTCTAGAAACTCTTCAAATGGAAAGAGCTGAAAAGCATCCTTACCACATCTGTTTTATTTTCATGACTGAAATTAGTCTATCTACTCATCTATCACCACCATAATTATATATCTAGTTATCATCTAACATCTATGTATCAACTATCATCTAGAATCTAACATCAACATCATCTATCTATCCTCTTTCATTTACCTAACTATCCAGGTATCATTATCATCACTATATATAATGTATCATCTATCTATAATCTATCATATACCCATCCTCACCATCTATTTATCTCTCATTATCATCATCTGCATCCACCTCTTTCAATCATAATCATCATTGACTATCTATTATATATCTTTCTATAGTTAATTAATATTGATATTTCTATAGTATTTGAAGTCAACTACTACATGATTTATTGTTTTATTATGTGTAACTACTTCCCATTCTCATTATTTACAATGTAATTATTATTTTTATATATTATATACAATGATTCAAAGATTGCTAATACATGAATCTGTGAAAAATAAATCACAATGAAAATAAACTACTGTGGAGTCCTCCTCAATTTGTATTCAAATAGTTACATATTTCTCATTTATTACAGCTATTTAACTCATAGCTGAAGATTTTTAGTCTGGGGTTCATCCATATGGACCTAAAATTCTCTACTTTCACATCTAATTTGTTTCAAGTACATAAAACTCTATTATCTTATACTTCTTGTATTATCAAAACTTTATTTTTCTATTTTTCTCTCATCTTTCTCTTTTAAGGTACAAAATTCAGTAGAACATAATCAGCAGCTCCTTAATTGGGTTTACAGTCCACTCAACAAGAGGAAACTCATGCCTGGTACTGGAAACCTAGCCAACCACCCAGGGCTAGTGTAGTCATGAATCTTAGAGGACAACTTACATCCACCACTTGGAGGAGAACTTAAACCAGAATAATCACTAACTACATTCTAAATATTTGTCCTTATACATACAGGTAAGTATAGTCTTCACCCCTCATCAAGGAAACTTCTCTTTGCAAAAGATGGAGACCATACAGAAAAGCCACAACCAATCAAAATGAAGGGTTGTAATGTGGGAATTTAACAAGGCAACTCCACGAAGTTAAAAGAAGGTTTATTTGGGGGTAACTTACAGCCAGTAGAGGGGTTGGTTACAGGATCCGGGAGAGGTGAGGTACAGTCCAGCGGGGTTCTCTGGAGAATTCTGACTGGGTCTGCCATCCAGCACCCAGGATCACGAGGAGCCAAGAGGGCCGGCTCAGACATATCTTGGGTCTTAAGGGCCCCCATCTTAGCCACGCCCCAGAGGCAGGTCATAGGTAGGCATGGCAGTTACCAGCTGCCTCACTGAGGCAGTGCTTCAAGGTCAAAGCTGGAACAGTTACCCACTACAGAGTTGTGAAACCCAGTCCCAGTGGATACATCTATAAAACACCCCCACATCTGAGACTCTGGAATCACTTTGAAAGCATGGGCAGAAAGATTGCAAAAGCCAGGAGATCAGGGAGTTTGCTGTGAGATTGTATCTTCTAAGAATGTCAGAAGCTACACCAATAAAGTCTCACTTAACATGACTACCCAAACTTGAGCTGAACAGGCACAATGTAATAGACAAGCTAATATGGAAGGTGAAAATGCATGAGGCCTCAACAGTATATAAAGAACTACAAGTGACTAAGGGGTGTGGAGAGAAAGAGAAATAGTCTTCCCCAGAGAAGAGCACACCAATTGGTTATCCAATACTAAATGGTCATCCCTAAAAACATATACATTCAAGTAACAATATATAGACTAAGAAAGTTGTATTTATGTTCATGTGTACGTGTATTTGTGTGTGTGTGTGTGTGTGTGTGTGTGTATAAACAATAAATCAAAGAAAAAACCATGAAGTTGAAAGAGAGTAGGCAGATATGTGTGAGGATTTGGAGGAAGGAAAGAGGAAAAAAGAAAATGATGTAATTGTATTATAATCTCAAAATAAAAGAAATAATTAAGAAAATATTTTATTTTATGTGTGAGTATGTGGGCCTGAGTACATGCACCACATGTGTTCAGTGGCCCGGGGAAGCCAGAAAAGAGTGTCAGACCCCCTGGAACAGGAGTTAGAGGCAATGTGAGTTGCCTAATATGGATGCCATGAATTGAACCAGCAATCCCATACTTTTAAATTTTTTATTAGCACATGTAGTGTCTGACATTTTGAAAGTTATATATTTAGCCTTCGTTTTGGTTCAGGGTAGTATGTAGAGCGTGACTTCTTTGCAAATCCTGTACCACTTACCCATTCTTGGGGCTGTTTTTAATCCACCCATGAAGATGGTGGATGCAGAATACCTCTGCAGTCAGGCAATTTTTTCTTGATGCAGAATATCTCTGCAGTCAGGCAATTTTTTCTTCCTTCTACAATTCCAAGTGAGTTTGAGGATTATGCTTCCATCTCTGAGAACTCAAGAACATTTCTTCTAATGATTTTGTTTTGTTTTGTTTTTTGAGGCAGGGTTTCTCTGTGTAGTTTTGGTGCCTGTCCTGGATCTCTCTCTCTCTCTAGACCAGGCTGGCCTCGAACTCACACAGACCCACCTGTCTATGCCTCCTGAGTGCTGGGATTAAAGGTGTGCACCATTGCCACCCAGCTCTTCTAATGATTTTCAGCCTTTCATTATGGTCCTTTTCTAAGCTTTTACTCAAGGCTTCGAAATGATCATTTTCTAATTCTTGTACCCGCTTTTTGCATGACTACCATTTTTAGACTGGGACTGTGGTTTTGTTTGATTTTCAAACAGCATATTTCATTACCATGGCTTGAAATAATCATCTTTTGAAAAGCTTGAATCAGATAGTTAGCTTTGTCTTTAATTACTAATTCCAAGCATGAGGAGCTATTATAAAAAATGCCTTTATTATAATACATATAACTGCTGGGGAATGTAACTCCATGGTAAGGCTCTTGACTTGATGCCTAAGGTCCTAGGTTCAATCCCTGATAACAGATATACATATATACATATATACATACATACATATGTGTGGGTGTATGTGTGTGTAAGACAGAGAGAGAGAGAGATCTAATACTGTAGTTGAATCTTATGTATTCAGTGGTCAGAGTCAATTATTCCTGGTATCCTTGTTTGTTTGTTTGTTTGTTTGTTTGTTTTGGAGCTGAAGACTGAACCCAGGGCCTTGTGTTTGCTAGGCAAGTGCTTCTGCCACTGAGCTAACCTGGTATCCTTTTTGATGTTTGAGTGATGCACAACTAGTTCCTGGTTCCCTGAAACATATTTATTCTCTCAGAGCTTATTTGATTCTGACACAAGAGGAAGTATAAGGCTCACTGTATATTTTCTCTGAGCTAGTCCTGGGTCAGCCACATTTCCAAAATGGTATTTAGAAACTACAGTCTAATCATTAAATGCACCTATTGGATGGAGTTTTCAAAATAACTTCTAAGTGCATGATTGAGTTGTCAGAGAACTAGGGGCTTCTAGAGGCTTAATGGATCGGCCATGGTGACATACAGCACAGGCTTTAATGAACCCCAAGCATAGAGAACAATCAAAATTACTATTTAAGGAGCCCTCAGCGGGGATGTGGGAGGAGAAACAACCATATGGAGCCTAGGATCCTCACAGGCGATGAATTATCTCTGTTTCAATCAGTCAGCAGAGAAGAAGGAGCGTAAGGTTATGGGAGAATATTTGCTCAGTCTGGACATGACTTTCTAGACCTGGAAAGACAGAGATGCATCATCACTCTTAGCTGGGAAAAAAAATTAACTAATGCTGCCTACTTAGTTCATAAATTCCAAAAGTGAAATATTAAGTGATCCTACTTTATATTTACCTACAGAAAGAAAAAAATCTCTGAAATAATGACTTTTAAATTTCAGTCTCACAAAAGTATTACATAAAGGGGAGACAGAAAGAGGGAGAGAAAGAGGTTTTTTTTATTGTTTGTTATTAGTACAAGAACTCACACATGCAGGGCAGGCACTTAACCACTGAACTACATCACCAGCCATAAGAAGGCACATACAACTTAACAAAATAATGCTCCATGAACAGCAAATATTGGTATCATCAAGTTAAGTGTATGAAACAAATACGCTGACAGGAAAAAAGGCAACTGTATAATCTAGAATAAAAGATTATTTTAAAAATGCTGACCAGGGAAGATTTTCAAAACTTCTAAATAAAACTTTTAGAAATGAAAAATATATCACTGAAATGAGAAATTCAATATAATGTTTGAACACAAATTATAAGCTGCTGACTGAAAGGGAAATTCATGAAGGGGAATACTGAGTTTAAAAATCAGCCGGACGTAACACCAGTTACAAAGAAGAGAAATGGGAAGTAGAACTTAAATGTTGAAGGCAGGGTTAGAACACTGTATCTCTATTCAGAGCTCCTGAAAGAGGAACAGGAAGAAAGGATAAAGGCAATTCCAAACTTAAAAGAGCCAAGAATTTTCTAGAACTGAAAAAGGTACCATTTCTGAGATTTTAGAAAGCTGATAACTTCCCAAGATGATTATTAAAAGAAATACACCCACACACAACATAGGCATGACAGAGAAATGGGGAATTCATGAAGAAAGTCTAATGCGTGTGTGTGTGTGTGTGTGTGTGTGTGTGTGTGTGTGTGTGTGCAGGTGCATGAGTGTGTGCATGCATGTGTGTGTGTGTATGTGTGCAGGTGCATGAGAGAGTGTGTATGCATGTGTATGTATGTGTGTGTACACGTGTTTGTGTGTGTGTGTGTGTGTGCCTGCATGAATGTGTGTGTGTGTGTGTGTGCGCGCGCGTGCGCGCATGCAGGTGCATGCATGTGTGCGTGTACATGTGTGTGTGTGTGTTTGTGTGTGCGCACGCAGGTGCATGTATACCATTCTGTGCATGCAGAAGTGAGAGGACAGCTATGGCAGTCCTCTCTTTCTGTGAGAAATCTGGGACTGACCTCAAATCATTGGTCTTGCTAAGAAAGGACTTTGACCCACTGATCCTTATGACCACCCCCAAAAACTTCCTCTTTTTTAAATGAAGGAAAACAAAATACTCAAGAAAGAGAGCTGAATATGGGTCTCTATGGGGAAGAGAAAATATACACCAGTGAGAATCAATGTCCTCTGAAGCTATGATGCAGGAGTGATGTGTCAAAATGGAAACATAGTTAGGATACATGATCTGAATTTACAGTATGGCAAAGGATTTGAACAATATAATATGAAATGCTATGTTCCACCAATAACATGTAGAATTTTAGCCCTTACCTAGTCATACATCCTCTGAACATACAAAGATTGATAAAATTTTACAGTGAAATTGATACCTCCCCCACCATAGCAAGATGTTTACTGTTACTTTCTCAGTTATGGATAGACCAACCTGACCAAAAAAAAAAAAAAAAAAAAAAAACTAATGAAGATGTGTAAGATTTATGCTTTTGTTTTCCAGTGCTGGGAATTTACCTGCATGTTACGCATGCTATATAAGCATCTTACCACTGAGATATATTCTTCAGCCCTAGATATATAAGATGCAAATATGTCTATTAATAAGCATGCTCTATGAAACAGATATACTCTAAAATGCAGAAATCAGTTCTTAGAGACATATGGAGTATTTGTAAAATACTGATCATTTAATGAGCCATAAAGTTAGTATCTGTAAATTTCAAAACATCATGACATAACAAACTGTATCTTTTACTGATTAGGTTTAAATTGAAAATAAGCTTAAAAAACTAATTTCAAGCCAGGCGGTGGTGGCACATGCCTTTAATCCCAGCACTCGGGAGGCAGAGCCAGGCGAATCTCTGTGAGTTCGAGGCCAGCCTGGGCTACCAAGTGAGTTCCAAAAAAGGCGCAAAGCTACACAGAGAAACCCTGTCTCAAAAAACCAAAAAACAAAACAAAACAAAAGAAAACAAAACCCTAATTTTAATCACTTATATACTTGGAAGTTTTAAAATATTCTATTGAATAATTCAGATCATTGAGAAAATCCTAAATGGATTAGAAAATACATAGAAACAATGATAATAAAAATACTATACACCAAAAAGTATGAGACACTATAAAAGCATTACTAATAGTTTTAATATTCTTATACTTTATGTCCTAATTAAGAGGCTATAAAAAGAATAACAAATAAATCCAGATTAAAATTAAAAATGTAAGAAAAAATAATGTAAGACAGCTCTAAAATTAATGAAAAATAAAAATGGCTATAATTCTTGAATAGTTATACTTGGAAAATACTAATAATATGGTTTTCCTTATATTTTTTCCTATGTGAATAATTAATTATATATAATATATACATATATAATTGATTTTTTACTTGTCATTGCACATATGTTTCAACCCTGTTTGGTTCCCAACATAATCATTTGTGTGTTTTGATTTTCAAAGTTTTCATATTTAATGATGAAGTCAATGGTGCAAAAGAGCTACAAATCACTCTTCTAACTTAAATATGGAATTTAAGAGTTTTAGAATCATCATCTTTCCCTTTACCTGGGATGGTATGAAAAAAAACTTGATTTTTATTATTTTACAATTGTTGGACAGAAACTAGTTAAATTTGACAAAAACTAGCTATGACATTCCCCTTGCCAATTCTGACAAACACATCACTTTATACCATACACTTTTTATTTATTGTCTCCAATATCTCACATAATTATCATAATAGAAAACACAGTTTAAGTTAAAAAAAAAGCAGTCTCTTAGCTGTTTATTCCTGAAAAACCAAAAGCAAATTACATACTTTTTCATTCTAAAAGGGAAGAACAAGGGAAAAGTTACAGTCAGATCAAAGCAAAACCAAAATTCAACAGTATAAATAGCTCATTGTCTAACATTTAGGACTCAATAATTATCCTCTGGGCTCTAAAGGGCTTAGATAGTCACATTTCTGTCATCCACAACACACAGCTTGTCCAGTAGGCTCAGGTACTGACCCTGAAATTATTTGACAGAAAAATTTTCCTCAATGATGTAAGCCTTTTATTCATCAGAGTTAACCAATGCCGACTTAATTTTCCTTCCTGTTGCATGGACCTTAAGTTCTGTTGGCTTAGAAATGTTCATTCCAGGCAGCAGAGCACTCCTCCCTAGAGATAGAACAAATATATTCTATTGAACTGGAAGCTCATATAACCCCCCGGCCACTTTGGACATCTGATGCCCTTAAGCCAATAGGCTAAGAATGGAATTAACAGTACTAGGAGGAGTGACTGATCCAGACATCCTAAAGGAATTTTTTTCCAGGGGAAAATTGGATACTTTTTTTTACAATGGCAGCAGGAGTTCCTTTAGGGTATCTCTTGGTGTTACCATGTCCTGTTATTAAGGGTAATGTGAATCTACAACAGCCTAATCCAAACAGGATGATAGAGGGCACAGACCCTTCAGGAATGAAGGTATGAGTCGCTCTTCTTGGAAAGGAACCAAGACCTTCTGGGGTGCTCACTGAGGGAGGAGAAAATACAGAATGGATAACAGAGGTAGGTAGTTATAAGTGCTTGATAAAGCTATGCGACCAGCTACAGAAGTGAGGATTATAATTGGCATGAATGCTTCCGTCATGTTTTGTTGAGAATGTGTTTGTGCAGATATCCATGTTTTCTTTCTTCTATATATCATGTAATATTATATTAATTAAAGGAATATCAGTGCTTATCATATTTAAGTTATGAAGTGCTAAAAGAATGTCCCTCAAGGGACCTTGCTGATAAGTTTTAGGCCTTCTGAAGGTCTTTCTGCCGATGCAACAAACCAAATCAGACCAAATTGGAGAGCCCAGGTTTAATGGGTAAAGCACTCCCAGGTGATTCCCCAGCCTACAGAGAGGAGATGGGAAAAACCACATTTCTGTTTTCTGGGATGCAGCTTATATACCCTGTGGGCATAGTCTTGAGTCTCTCTGGGGGAGGAGCTGTGTTTGGCAGGCTTTGAAGGGGCAGGTTTGGGGAAAGAGATAGGGGAGGGGAGTTGAGATGGCTCTTCTACCAGACTCCTTCCAAACATTCCAGACTCTTTGGGTAAAGGGATGCCAGGGTGCCAGGGGTTGAAGTGGAGCTCCCACCCAAACAATTGCCACCTCTTCCAAAATATATAATGTATTTGTGGTTGTACACATAATATTCATATTATTTAGGTGTAATTATGACCTGGTTATTGTTTTCATTTGGAAATTAAGCAAGACATAAGAAGATATATTGTGTCAGGTTGATTAAGGGGTGGGCTTGTGATGGCTATTCTTGGTTGTCAACTTAAATATGTGGGGAATTAACTAAAAATCCAAGCATCTGAGCACACTTTGGGGGATTTTTAGTTAATTGGATCATGTGATGTAGGAAGACACTCCTTAAATCCAGATTATTTGCAGTGGGATAACCCAGCCTGAATCCAGGCCATGCCATCTGCTGGCAACCTATATAAGTGACACGCAAGAAGGAAGCTTTTGACTTTTCCTGCTTGCCCTCAGTCTTGCTGACAAGTCCATTTATTCTGCTGTTAAGGCATTGCTTCACTGTTATTAGAACCTACGTTTTTGTGATTCCAGTGAAGACTGAAGACAAGCTGAGATATCCAACATTGTGGACTGAACAAGTATTGGGTATTTGGGCTTTCCATCAGGAAGTAGCCATTGTTGGACTAACTGAACCACAGCTTGTAAGCCACTCTAACAAATCCTATAGAGAGAATATATATTATATGATATGATATGTATGTATATATATACAAATTCATTTTATCAGTTATATTCCTCTAGAGAACCCTGACTAATACAATAAACAAGTCAGCCAGACTATTTCATACTTTTGTCCTCTTTAACCTACATAACAAGACATAACTTATACCTAAGAGGACAGACTGATTAAAACAAATAAATCAACTCTCATAATATCGAGCATGCCATAACATAACAAACTTATCTCTATTAATGATTCTAATCTTTCATTTAAAATATACAAAGCAATATCTAAGGATCAATACATGTTGGACGAAAACCAATAGCAGCTCCAAACAGAATTAAAATGAATAAAGCAGAAATTAATCTCATAGGAAACAGGAATGACTTAAGAACCCAAATGAAAGTTAAAAATAATTCAACTAACCCCCTCAGAGAAGTGTAAGAAGATATTGCACCCATAAAACAAGAATAGAAGTCACCAGAGAATAAGGGCTTATAAAAACCAAAATTTTAATTATAGTTACAAAAGAAATCAGTCAATGCACTTAAGAAAATATTCAAGCAAGACCAAATATAGTATTGGAAAGACTAAAGAAGTTTATAACAATGCCTTCCTGGTTTGTATATTTGTAAAAGTTATATATGTATGGCATATGTACATTTACAATGTTCATTCTTATTCTGGAGGATCAATCCAACTATATTCGGACACTAATATAACAAGCATTGTGGATTTAAAGTCATATTAGATACAAAGTCGTGTGCCATAAACCCACATACTGATAATTTCAGTGAAATTTCAAGGCTTTAGAGACAATAAGGAGATCAAGAAATACTTTAGAGAAAAGATAATTAATCAATATTACAATAAATCTAATCAAATATAAGAATTGTATGCTCAAGGACATCAGGCAACATTACCAAATTGGAATGGGAAATTGTTTTAAATAAAGCTTTGCATATAGTTAATCTGTCAATTAAACCAGATAAGAATAAGGATGTTTCTAATGAAAGGAGCCAAGATCTGCAAAGCTTATTACTCACTATAAAACATGAACGTAAAAATAAGAAAAACACAAAAGAATGAATAACAAAAAGATCACCCTGGGTATAAGCTTGACTGCTGTTCCTCAGTAGAGGAGCTACTAAGACCTCATCTGCAGCTTTCACAAGACTGATCTCCACTAAGAAAAGCGTCACTTGGGCTGGCCAAGTTCTGAGCTTTGCCCAGGAGTGCACACATTCAGACTTGTTTATTTTGTGAAGTTTAGTCATAAAACATATACACGCCTAATTTCTACCTTGTCTTAATAAACCAGAAACTTCTAGCATTGGTTCAAATGAACACTTTTTTAACTGCTCCTTTAGTCATTATATTTTGTATTTCAAAACTGAACCACTGTCCCCAAGAACATATAAAAACAGATTAATCCGTTTTGAATTCTAGTGTAGAAGGTTAAGATAACCATGTTCCTGAATTCATAATGTATCAAATATGCCCCTTGTTTTATTTATTTCTCTATTTATTCATTCTCTTTCACAGTAACCTCACCTTCCATTACTCAGGTAATCACTCTACTGTCACATGTAAATCATATTATTTCATTTTTTTTTCATGAATGGATTGATATATGTGCTGTAATCTTAATTCATTTAAAAGTTATCATGTCTTACTTTTCATTCTGTTTCATCTTTAGGCAGCTGTTGTACAAAATGATAAATCAAGAACCTGGAACAATAAATATAACATCTATGATTATGATAATACCAAAATGAACTTTAAAAGTTATTTTAAAATTTTTAATTTTATATGTTAATTTGGACCAGAGTAGAGAAATTATTTATTTTTATTAGACATAAATTTTCAAGATAACCTCTCTCATATTGGCCAGCCCTGGTTCCTGTGGAGGGCATATAGAACCACTATACAATCCTAAATGAAATGCATGCTTAGCTGTCATTCATCTCTTGTAAAGCTTTAATTTCAATATCCAGAACTTTTCACTTTGTTAGCATTGTGTTTTAGAGTAATTCCCATGTTTACATTGAGCAAAACAGAGTTATTTTAAGTTCATGAAAAGGTTGTTGATTTATTTTAAGCAGAGGGACACTCTTTTCAAGTTATGACTTAATCTACATACCTATGTTTTAAAAATAGTTTTCCAGATGACAAATTTGTTATCTATTGAAAAAGCACATTAAAAATATGATCTGTTACCAGAAAACTATCATAGTCTATTCTAAAACAATGCCATGTTTTCATGTATAAACCCAAATTCATACCAAATGGTGCTGATGTACTTGAATATCATAAAGAACATACAAACAGCTAAAAAAAAAAAATCAAGAGTTTGAAAGACATAAATACTTGGAGTATATGCAATAATAATGTCTCTTATGAACATATGTAGAATGACAAATTCTTCCATTCCACAGATGCTAAGAGAGGAAGAGGAGCTACCATCTGTCTTTGACACAGTTGACTCCTCAGCCAGGGATGTCTTAGGAGAAAACCAAGATGCCAACGCAAAGATTATCAAGCAGAATCTCTAAAAGAAAAATGCAATTTTATACGGCTGTTCCTTTACAAATTCTTATATCATAAAAAAAAAACCCTACATGATGAAAAATTCGAATTGCCAAAACCATGCTGTGATGAGATGTCCAAATTTCAAAGTGTAGGGCTAAAGATTCATAAGCGTACACTGTTGTTTCCAAACACAAACCTTTAAATAAGCAGAAGCTATTGCTTTAATTTTGCTCATTGCTGAATAACTTTGAGACAGCTGCCATTAAGAAAAATGATAAATGTATCCATCTTTGGAGGTGGATCATTTGTTCAATATCAAGTGCCATACCTCATGCATATTCCCAGGTAAGCTATAAGACCACAGTGAGCGAATTCAATGTTTCCTCTATGTGCACAGGTGTGGGTATCTGCTGGAGCATGTAAACCTACCGGTGGCTACACCCTCAAAGAAGAATGATTCTTCCTCCTCCAGAAGTCATCAACTGCCAATAATGCCTCAGCTAGGGTGGGGGTTAGTGGATTTTAAAAAGGGAGAAGGGTAATGGAGGAAGAACATGAAGATTGGCTGGCAGAGATACTGTGGTAGTTGGAGGGGGAAATAGGGGTTGACTATGATCACACTTTGTGCTTAGTATTTGGAATTCTCCATTGTGTACATATACACAATGGAGTACTACTCAGCAATAAAAAACAATGACATCATGAAATTTGCAGGCAAATGGATGGAACTAGAAAATACCATTCTGAGTGAGGTAACCCAGACTCAGAAGGACAAACATGATATATACTCACTCATAAGTGGATACTGCATGTAAAACAAAAGATAACCAAACTACAATCTACAGGTCCAGAGAGGCTAGCTAACAAGGAGGACCCAAAGAGGGATGTATGGGTCGCCCTTGGTAGGGGAAATAGATGAGATCTCCATGAGTAAACTGGGGATGAGAGGTGGGCAATGGAGGGTAGAGGATGGGGAGTGAGAACATAAGGGGATGGGATGGTCCAGCTGGAACAGGGCTGGAGTGGGAGAGCAATGAGAGAGATACCATGATTGAGGGAGACATCATGGGGATAGGGAGAAACTGGGTGCTAGGAAAGTTGCCAGGAATCCCCAATGATGACCCCAGCTTAGACTATAAACAATAGTAGAGAGGGTGCCTGAACTGGCTTACCCTGTAATCAGATTGGTAAATACCCTAACTGTCATCATAGAGCCTTTCTCCCATAACATATGGAAGCAGATGCACAGATCCACAGCCAAACTCCAGGCCAAGCTCCAGAAGTCCAGTAGAAGAGAGAGAAGAGGGATCCTATGAGCAAGAGGCATCAAGATCATGATAGGAACTCATGAAATTTAGACCAACACCCGTGGAGCCTCCACAGGACTGGACTAGGCCCTCTGCATAACTGAAACAATTGTGTAGCTTGATCTGCTTAAGGGGCCCCCTGGCAATAGGATCAGGATCCAGCTCTGGTGCATGAGCTGGCTTTTTGGAGCCTGCCACCTATGGTGGGACACCTCCCACAGCCTTGAGGCAGGGGGAGGGGCTTGGTCCTGCCTCTACTGAATGTACCAGGCCCTGCTGACTCCTCATGGGAGGCCTTACCTTCTTGTAGGAGGGAATGGGGGATGGGTAGGTGGGGGAAGGCTGGAGGGTGGGAGAAGGAAAAAGAGGAATCTGAGATTATATGTAAAATGAATAAAAAATTTCTTAATAAAAAAATAATTAAAAAATAAAATAAAATATATCACCTTCAAAAAATATTTGGAATTCTCAAAGAATAAAAGATTATAATAAAAATTTAAAAGTATAAAATTATATATATATATATTTATGAGATATTATCTATGTAAGAGTGATTAAGGGCAATAGGTAATATCATGTACATTTCATTACAGAGAGAATTAAGAAATATATATATGCTTTTATATATATATTATATTTCTTACATGTCATATACATATATACTTTTTTATATACATGATACAACAACTTAGCATAAATTTAGCACTTTGGACAACACAAATGAGTTTTTGCACATGTCAGTAGGATTACATCAGATGTATGTATGTTCCTGCTGACATTAAGATGTCCTCAGGCCCACGGTCTCCATGGGAGACTCCAGGATCTGCTGCCTTGTCATTTCCAGCAGTTAGAAATACTTCACCTTCTTGCAACTGTGGCTCTTCTATTGGCTTCAAAGCCAGTGAATTCACAGTTCTCTGGTCATTCCTATTCTGCATTCCTGAGTGACTTCCCCCTTCCTTTTCTGTCTTTTAGGGCCTTTATCACTCTCAGGAGAATATCTAGATAATCTAGGATAATATCTCTTGTTAAGCCCAGATGATTAGAAAACTTGTAGCTAGAGTTTTCCTGCCTGGCCCACAGTCAGGGCAAACCTCTTTCACCTGCCAGTCCCACAGCCTCTCAGACCTGACCAAGTAAACACAGAGACTTATGTTGCTTTCAAACTGTATGGCCGTGGCAGGCTTCTTGCTGACTGTTCTTATAGCTTAAATTAATCCATTTCCATTAATCTATACCTTGCCACATGGCTCGTGGCTTACCGGTATCTTCCCATGCTGTTTGTCATCATGACGGCTGGCAGTGTCTCTCTGACTCAGCCTTCCACTTCCCAGCTTTATTCTCCTCCTTGCCCCGCCTACACTTCCTGCCTAGCCAACGGCCAATCAGTGTTTTATTGATTAATCAGCAACACATTTGCCATACATCCCACAGCACTTCTCCTTTTTTTTTTTCTCAAAAAGGAAGGTTTTAACCTTAACAAAGTAAAATTACATATAATTTGGGAATTTGGGCGTAGCTTCTCTTGCTACTTCCTGCTGGAAGGGGGCGCTGTATCTTATGGGGAAACAAAGAAAATTTTAGGATTATGGAATAGTCCATGAGGGTGTATCGTCTGAGCCAGATGCCTTCAAACCGTTCTGGATGTTGGATCATCTGGGCCATGGTATCATTGGAGACCTTTCAGGGGGTCTTGGCTGGTCAAACCTGATGTATCTTAATCTTGAACAAATCCATAGCCTCTGGCTTTCTGTGGAAACAAAAGAAGAGTCTCCTTTCCAAAGTAACATATCCTTACATCCAAATTTTGAAGACAAGGTATCTTTAAAATATACATTTTGATTTAACTCAACATCTTTTATGATCAAATGTTTTTCTGCAGTTAAAAGTCCCAAAGACAACATAATCCAGATTCTCTGTGTAATATCCATTTTTACATGGCTTATTTTTTATACTACCTTTACTGTCTCTTTAAAGACTTTATTTTTAAAAACTATTTCTTTATATAACTGTATATATTCCTTTTTCTTTCTCTTTCAAGCCTACGTACATTTTTACACACATTGTAAACTATTACACCTGAATCTGTCTTATTGTGAATCTATTGCTTTAAACTGCAGCAGCTGTGGCTGCTGGCTCTGCCCACCTCAGCTTCCCAACATGGCTACATTTACCACCAGCTCTGGGAGCTATCGTGGGTCTATGCTTTTATCCAAGCAGTGTATAGTCCAGAAACCGTTTTTTTGTTTTGTACTAGCAAAGTCTAAATCCACCATGCAGCTTAATGTGCCACTTGCAGAGGTTTCATTCCCACCAGTAGCTCAAACTGGCAGCTGCCGCTCATTTGAGAGAGACAATTAGGAAGCTGTTTTTAGCTCCGTTTTAGAATCTTTTTTCTCAGTTTTTAGGTGGAAACTCTTGCCACCACGTTGGACGCCATTTGTAGCTAGAGTTTTCCTGCCTGGCCCACAGTCAGGACAAACCTCTTTCACCTGCCAGTCCCACAGCCTCTCAGACCCGACCAAGTAAACACAGAGACTTATGTTGCTTTCAAACTGTATGGCCGTGGCAGGCTTCTTGCTGACTGTTCTTATAGCTTAAATTAATCCATTTCCATTAATCTATACCTTGCCACATGGCTCGTGGCTTACCGGTATCTTCCCATGCTGTTTGTCATCATGACGGCTGGCAGTGTCTCTCTGACTCAGCCTTCCACTTCCCAGCTTTATTCTCCTCCTTGCCCCACCTACACTTCCTGCCTAGCCAACGGCCAATCAGTGTTTTATTGATTAATCAGCAACACATTTGCCATACATCCCACAGCAAAAACTCATGATTACAAACTTCATTTGTAGTGTAAATGGAAGTTTGACATAGTCACAAGTTCTAAAGAATTACTTCTGGACTGTTATTATGCAGTACATGAAGGTTACCCAAAGAACATGTATTTTGAATAATTTTATCAAGGTCTCAAGCAACATGATGTTAAAAGACAGAGAACAAGCAAACAAACGAACCACAAAACACTTGATAAAAATGAACATAAAACAGCAGTTACCTGTGGTTGTTTGAAATCACAAGAAAAAATAGAGTAGTATGGCATTAAGTCTGCTAGTGTGGCTTCATGTCTACCAGTGTCCTTAGATACATGACCTTGAGTCAAGTCTGTAATACACACACACACACACACACACACACACACACACACACACACACACACACAGTTCCTTAATTCTTTCTCTGTAATGAGATGTACATGATATTAACTATTGCACTGAATCAATCTTACATAGATAATGTCTCCTATATCTACATAGACACAGTTTATTATAATCGCTTATTCTTTGAAATTTTCATATATTTATACACAAAATGTGATCATATTCAGCCTCCATTTCCCCCTCCAACTACCACAGTATCTCTGTTCATCTTCATGCTCTTCTTCCTCATAATAAATACATACTTTATCAGCTTACAGTGGTACCACATTTACTTCATGCACAAATTATCTGATTCTCAAAAGTTGATGTAGCTCCAACAGCCCCCACACAGCTCTGCTTTCAGGGGTTTCTCAGTCTGTAACCCAGTTTGAATAAGTAACCACTGTTTGGAACATGCTCCTCTCAATTAAGGATAGTGAGATCCAAAGCCAGTCAGTTAAAAAATATTCTATGGCTTTTGCAATATGTAGAAAATATCATGTCTACGTACATTCTATTGGCCACAACAGATCCGATGGTCAAACCAAAAGTAGAAAAGACAGAGGATCTGCAGTTGTTAAGTATGTAATACCATCAGTCACAGCCGTATAAGCACTACTTAGAAGCACTAAGATGTTGCCTTTTCCTAGCTATTCTTTCCTAAATGAATTATCCATCCTGAAAAATATTCAAGAATCATATCCTGGTGGCTCTTGTTTCCTATGGTTTCTTAAAGAGCTTGTCTGATATCAAGGAAAAATACTATAAAATGATCAATAGCTACATGCTTAGTGTAGACTGGATTGTGTCCCCACAACATTCAGACATTAACAGCTGAATGTCCAGTACTGAGGTGTTTGAAAATGAGCCCTGTATGTGGTATTTAGAAGTAGATGTGTTTGAGTGCATAAGATCTTCTTGAGGGAATTAATGCTCTTTGGAGAAAAAGCAGCTTGCTCCTTCTCAGTCTGTGATGTGTGAAGACAGAGTGAGAGGCAAGCAAGCCATCTGCAACCAAGGAAAAGACCATTCACGAGTCCACCAGGTTGATCTCAGTCTGTGGGGAAGGCTTTGCCCTGGAGGAGATTGGAATGGGGGGCGGGCTGGGGGGAAGGTGAGGGGGGCGGGAGGGGGGAGAACAAGGGAACCTGTGGCTGATATGTGGAACTGAATTGTATTGCAAAATAAAAATTAAAAAAAAAAAAAAAAAAAAAAAAGACCATTCACCAGAGAACAGCTAAGTTGGTAGCTGGCACAACACTCCATCTTCTTCTGTTAGAAAAACACATCTGTCCAAGTCACCTTGCCTATCTCGTTCTGTTAGGTGTGGAAGCAGAGTAAGGGAACATAGTTTTCTATCCCATTTTCAGGTGTAACACAGACCTACAGCTAGCCAATCCTCTATTCTTCTGACTTCCTTCCCATTTACATTACATGTGTGTGGTGGGTTGAAAGAAAATGGCCATCACAGGTAGTGGCACTATCAGGAGGTGTGAACTTGTTGGAGGAAGTATATCACTGTAGGGGGTAGGCTTTGAGGTCTCTTTTGCTCAAGCTTCCCTCAGTGTGATAGTCAATCAACTTCCTGTTGCCTGCAAGGTGTAGCACTCTCAGCTCTAGCACCACATCTGCCTACACGCTGCCATGCTCCCTGTCATGATCATAATGGACTGAACCTCTGAAAATATAAGCAAGCCACCCTCAATTAATTTTTTTTTCCTTTACAGGAGTTGCCATGGTCATGGTGTCTCTTCATACCAATAGTATACCCTCACTATGACAGAAGTTGGTACCAGGGATTGGATTATTGCTGTGATAGACTGCATTTGTTTGGAGGAATTTGTACTTTGGTACTTTGGGTTAGGAAAGCAGTGGAATGCTTTAAGCACTGCTGAATGGGCCATACTAGTAGGAGCATAGAAGACAGAGGTGCTAAGAGATTTTTGAAAATGTGTGCTCACTCAAAAGGTTTCAGAGAAGAATTTTAATATGTTGCCCAGAGATCCTTCTTGTGATATTTTGGTGAAGAAAGTGGCTGCCTTTTGCCCTTGTCAGAAGAGTCTGCCTGAGGCTAAAGTGAAGAATTTTGGATTAATTTTGTTGGCAGAACAATTCTCAGAACAGCCTAGTATACACTATAGTGTGGATATTAGTGATAACTCTAATGAAAATTTACAATGAAAAGTAACAAGCTGAGCATGGTAAATTACAAAAAGTACATTTTGAGGAGAAAATGAGCACCAGGAAGTGGAATGGAGCTAAATCCTATGTTCAATGAGATAAATGGATTAAGAAATGGAATAAAGGAAGTGGTGATCCCAGGGAAAGATCCCACCCACCTACGTTTCCAACTTGTGGGGAAAAAACTAAAAGCTTAGAGCTGGATGTAGCTGTGCATGCCTTTAATCTCAACATTGAGAAGGCAGATGCTGGCAGATCTCTGAGTTTGAGGTGAGCCTGGTCTAGAGAGCAAGTTTCAGAACAGCTGAGCTTAGGCAGTGAAAGACAGATAGCTGGGGAAGATGTCATTGAATGAGGGGCCAATGTTCCAGCTCCAGAAAGAAGCAGAATTTGACAGCTTTGAACACACAGTTCTCACTTTAGTTAAGGATACAAAAAACAGGTTATGGAATTTACCTCCACACCTAAAGAAAGCTGCTGAGGCCAGGCATGTGTCAGGGGTGTCCCTGAGTGGAGGCCTAGTAGAGAGGCCACTGTGTGAAGCTATGAATTTGAAGCCTGGATAGCTTTGGAGAACTCAAGATGTTAGAGATGCCAGAGTTATAGGATACCTGCCAAGGAGAGCTGCTAACAGAGAGTGGAACCAGTCCAGGAGAAAGAAGTATGCTGAAGTCAAACCTGAATGGAATTGGAGATCTGTAAAGCATTTTGACATCAGACATGGAGATGCAAGGTTCAAAGTTGGCCCAGCTGCTTTTTGGTCTTGTTTTGGCTCAGTATTGCCTCACTATGCTCCTTTCCCTACCATTTCGGAATGGTAATGTATATCCTGTGCTATGGTATGTTAGAAGTATGTGATCAGCTTTTTGATTTTGATTTTTACAGGAGGATTACAGTTAAGAGATTGCCATGCAAATCAGAAGAGACTTTGACACAGTTTGAGACTGTTATAGACTATGGGGACTTTTGAAGTTGGACTGAATGTATTTTTTTGCATTATAATATGGCTATAAGCCTTTAGGGCCCCGGGAATCTATGTGGTGGTTTGAAAGAAAATGGCCCCAAAGGGAATGGCACTATTAAGGGGTATGAACTTGTTGGAGGAAGTGTATCACTGTGGGGGCAGACTTTGAGGTCTCTTTTGCTCAAGCTTCCCTCAGAGTGACACTCAGTTGAATTCCTGTTGCCTGCAAGATGTAGCACTTGTAGCTCCAGCACCACATCTGCCTTTACACCACCATGTTTCCATCACAATCATAATGGACATTGTGTCTCTTCTCAGCAATAGTAAACCCTCACTAAGACAGTGTACTAATATGCAGGCATTGTTTTAAACACTAGGGCAGGGTATTTTGTTGCAGAAAAATGAAATAAATGGAGAGAAAGGCTCTTGTAGTTGTTTTAAGCAATATTGAACTTGATTAAGTATTGTTTGTCTTAGAAACTAGCTTCATAGCCTCCATCTTCATTTTCCTAATATTTCTCTCTTTCTCTGATCTCTTATCTCAGGAACTTACATCACAGCTATCTTTCCCAAATCCCATGTCAATACCATGCCACACACTGTCCCCCTCACCAAAAACTCATTCTCTCAAATGTCTTATTCCTCTTTTTTTCCATTTAGAGTAGCTTCCACTTTGTGGTACTTATCTATATTTATTTGAGGAGTTGTAAATGATTTTTAACTTATGCTTCTCCCAACTCTTCCTTATCCACCACCATCTATGACCAGGATCAACTCCTATACATCCAGACCTATAATTCAACTGGGGACCCAGGAAAGGATGATAGCTGATGGGCAGAAACATGACCAGCCAAAGGACACCCACTGCCTCAGATAGGGTTTCGATTGCTGGGATGAAACACTGTGACCAAACAGCAAGTTGGGGGAAGAAAAGGTTTATTTGGTTTATACTTCCACAGTTGTAGTCCACCATTGATGGAATTCAAACAAGGCAGGAACCTGGAGGCAAGAGCTGATGCAGAAGCCACAGAAAAGTGCTTCTTACTGGCTTACTCGGCCTGCTTTCTTATAGAACCCACGGCCACCAGCCCAGGGATGGCACCACCCACAATGGGCTGAGGCATCCCCTATTAATCATTAATTAAGAAAATGCCTTACAGACAGATCTTATGGAGGTATTTTCTCTATCGCTCTTTTCTCCTTCCAGGTAACTCTAGCTTGTGTCTAGTTGACATAAAACCAGCCAGCGCAGTCACTAAAGCGTGCATCCATTTGAGGTAGCAGCCAAACAACAGGAGATTTGAAGCAAAGGAAGATGAGGGTCTTGTCCTTATGAGCCCACGTTCCTGGATGAAAGATAGTACTTCAACAGGCTGAAAAGTGCTGTCCTAGGTGGACTACTTGCCAACGCACACTTCCTGCTTGCCCTGCTCTACCCTGGAAGATGGGACTGTACTACTCAGGATTCTGTCACCTTACTTTTGTTGGATTCATCTAAAAGAGGTTTTGAAAAAACATTGAAGACAGAAAAGTGTGCTGAGTGAATAAAAAAAAAAAACAGAAAAGTACGATGTTAAAAAGTTTATAGCTTGGGAAAATGACTATAAGTAGGTAGCAGAATTAGTATCATTTGAACCCAAACTGATCTACGCAGCAATTCCCTCATTATTCTATATTTAACATAGCAAGCTCAGCCCATTCATCATCACTTAGCAGGTCCTAAAACAGTGAGACAGAGCAAGGGAATTCAGGTGACAGCCGCAATAGAAAGGGGAGCAGGATGGAGAGAGCTGTTAGAGCTTACCTTGTCTGGAAGTGAAGAATTCTGTGAGGGGCAGTGACAATAGAGCATTTGAAGGGCTCTACAGACATGATCCAGGGAGAGGGGAGACTGTCTGCAGCATGGACACCCCTAATAGCCCATCGGTAGATGCCTCCTTTCACCCAGCTGTGCTCAGCACTATTTCAGGGATGGAATCTGGACACGGGACCAGGCACTCTGGGGCATATACTCCCTGCCATTACGAAGCGCTAAACTGAAGCAACCCTTCTTTGTAAAAGTACATGAGAAACGAAAAACAGGCCTTGATGTCTTCTTTTTATGTTGCGCAGGCTTTTGTTGAGACAAGGCTAGGGAATAAAGGTGTAGAATTAGGGACATCATTTTTAAACAACAGACACTTTAGGTTGCCTATTTGGAAGCTTCCTTTCAATTTTCTTGTCTCATTCTCAACTGCTCTTTTTGTTGCTGTTGTTTTGTTTCTTTTCACAATATTTAAACCAATGTATATTTAGATGAATTCATGAGAAGCTACAAAAGTTGCACATGCTCCCAAACAGATGCAAATTGTATTTTGTTTTATTGTTTACTTTATTTTTTATTTTAAAACAAATTTTAAATTTAAATATATTTTGGTCATATTCTTCTGCTCTTCCAAGTCCTTCCAGATCCTCCCCCACTACCCACCCAACTTTAAGTTCTTTCTCAACAAAGAAACAAAAATCCAATACAAGAAGAAAACTAAATAAAAATATGACCAAAAAACAAAACAAGCAAACAAACAATAACCACTATAACCAAATAAAAATACATGAAAGTACATATAAAACTATAATTGAATAAAAGTACATAAAAAAGAACCATGGAGTCTGTTATATGTTGGTCAACTGCTCCTGAACACGTGGCCTGCCCTGGAGTAGTTGATATACCCAGTCTATCTCTACTGGAGAAAACTGATTTTCCATCTCCCAGCAGGTATAAGTGACAGTTCAGTTGTTAACCTTTACCCTAGAGGCTAGGTTTTCATTCATTCATTCATTCATTCATTCATTCATTTTTATTTTAAAAATATAGCAAAATAAGATACAATAAGGTAAAAAAAAACTATGAACTTTGAAGTTGGACAAGACAAACAGAAGGAAAAAGCCCAAAGAGAAGGCATAAGACCCAGAGACCCCTTTGTTTGCTCACCCAGGAATCCCATAAAGACACTGAATTGGAAGCCATAATATATACACAGAAGACCTGTGACAGGCCCATGCAGGTCCTGTGCTTACTGCTTCAGTCTGTGTGAGTTCATCTGAGCTGTGCTCATGTTGATTCGGAGGGCCTTGTTCTCCTGGTGTCCTCCATCCCCTCTGACTCTTACACTCTTTCCACCTCCTCTTCCTCGGGGTTCCTTGAGCTCTGAGGGAAAGGAATTGATGGAGACATCTGATTTACGGTAAAGTGTTCCAAGGTCTCTCACTCTCTGCATACTGTCTGGCTGTGAGTCTCTGTATTGGTCCCCAACTGCTGTACTTCTCTGATGGTAGCTGAACAAGGCATTGATCTTTAAAGGAGAGCAGAATATTATTAGCTGCCATTCTATTACTATGTTTTGTTTTATTTTATTTTTTGCCAGAACATTTGATTTTCCTCTGAGCTATCTAGTCTGAGATTCTTGGTTACCTAAGCAGTGTTGGGTATGGGTTACGTCTAATGGAAGGGGCCTTACGACCTAAGTCAAATCAATGATTGGTTGGTTACTCTCACAAGCTTTGTGCCACCACCGCACTAGCGTTTCTTGCAGGTAGGACACCATTGTAGACAAAGGGTTTGTGGCTTGGTGTTTATGTGACTCTTTTGATAGCATGCAGAGTACCTTCCTGTACCAAAGATGCTGCAACATAGGGGTCAAGGCTCTATGTAAGCACCAGCTAGACATTTCCATGCTTGATGTAGGTGTTATCTTAAGCAATGGGGCCTTGCTGTCAGTTCGTGAAGATCAACCTATAGTTTTGGCAACAGCCTGGGCTGTTTGGGGGTTCCCACAAGTCCCCTGTGGCCCACATTTCAATTAGATATAACCCTATCCAGATACTGGACATTTCACTGGGTGACAAGAAATGACCAGTTGTGATTCTGTCACCCCCATTATTTGGCAATTTCATTTCGATTGCCTTCATAGATGTATATATTCATTCTGGGAAATTTCTACTATATTAGGTTTCCATACTACTGCTCAAATGCTCCTTAATTTTAGCTGTCCCTCCTTGTGTTCGCTCCCACAAACCCCTTTCGCTCCCCCTCCCCACTTGATCTTCCCATTCTAGTGCCCCTTCTATCCATCTCTAGCTATTCTCTTTCCCTTTCCTAACAAGATCTTTTTGTTCCCTCTGGTCCCTTACTCTATAACTACCCCCTATGGATTGTAGCTTGATTATATTGACTTAACAGCTAATATCCACATATAAGCGAATGCATACCTTATGTGTCTTTCTGAGTCTGAGACACCTCATTCAGGGTGATTGTTTTCTAGTTCCATCCATTTGTCTACAAATTTCAAGAGCTCATTTTTTTTAATGGCTGAGTAATACTCTATCGTGTAAATGTACCACGTCTTCTTTATCCATTCTTCTCTCACGTGGTATCTAGGTTGTTTGCAATTTCTGGCTATTACAAGTAGAGGAGCAATGAACATGGCTGAACCAATGTCTTTGTAGTAGGACAAAGTGAAATATGTTGGATATCAAGTCCTAACTATGCACTGTAAATACCTTGAAGGGACAGGTTTGAATCACACAAAACAAACAAGCCTAGGTATGTTTAACCTCTTAGCAAGAGCAAGACACTCAAGAAGAAGAAGAAGAAGAAGAAGAAGAAGAAGAAGAAGAAGAAGAAGAAGAAGAAGAAGAAGAAGAAGAAGAAGAAGAAGAAGAAGGAGGAGGAGAAGAAGAAGAAGGAGAAGAAGACCATATTCCAATGAAGACTTTTTTCCCCTTCACTCAAAAGCTGTTTCCCCAGAGGCCACCAGACCAAGATACCACAGCCATCATGACATTAAACCCATCATTGCACCAACCAGTCACACAGATGACAGAAACCCCTTCACCCATCTCATTATCTCAGCAAATGTTGTGTGCCTAACACAATGCCAGGCATCAGGGATATAAGAGTGAGCAAATCAAGTATGTAGTGTTGGTGAGAGAGAGACTGAAGACCACAGACATTTGGGAGTATAATCTTCCATCAGCCACCCAGCTGGTCAAGGCAGAGATAAGATGAACACCAGTGTCTCACTGTCCTTGACCGTCCATTCCCTCAACCACTGCACCATCCTCCCCCTTTGCCTTTTTCATTCTGGAAATTTCTCTCCTGTAATTTTCTGGGTAATGTTTTTTTTTTTTTTTTAATGGACAGCTTGTCCAGTTGTCTAGTGCGTTTCTCTATATACGAATGTAAATGGCACTGAAGCCAGCTGCAGTTTGGTCTCATCTGCTGAGCAGTGTGGTCCCAGGTCTGCCAAGCCCCAGCTTCACTGAACTAATCAGCACGAGGCTGCCCCAGGAAAGCCAGCGATTCTTCAGTGACTTTCTCCATGAACCCAGGAGAGGAGGGCTTTCAGGCGCCAGAAGGAATGGCCCAGGCAAACCAGTTTCCATTCTCAGTCCTGCCCCTGTTCCTCTCTCCTAGCTGGAGTCAGACACTCTCTGCTCCTCTTTCCCTGCAATTGGAAGGGAGGAATGGCAAGCCCACACCCGGGCAGTGCCAGAGTGAGAGAGAATGAATGTCTAAATTGGCCCCTTAGTCTGTCCTGAGAATGCAGAGGGAAACCCGGCTTGGTGTGACAGTACCAGACTGGGTGGACAAAGACCTGCGTAGACACAGATGCCCGAGCTATTGTATCCAGTCTATTTCCTGTCATTTAAACCCAGTGCCGTTTGTTATTCAACCCAGACTGTATTTTGGAGATTCAATTTGTAGGGTCTATCCACACATGGTAAATTGGTGTATATTATCTCAGTTCATTTGCTTGAGGACAGGTGTTCACGTCTAAGAACCAACAGCCCCATCGACAGTAATTGGTGTCTTGGCTGGCAGTCTGAGCCTAGAGGGCAAGGACTAAAAGTGCATGAAGAATGAACTAATAATAATTTCCACATGAAGCACAGCGTATTTTACTCGAGGCTCTCAAAGCCCATTTTAGGCATTCTTTCTTTCTCACGGCAGCACAACCAGGCTGCGGGCTTGCTATTCCTCTCATTCTGTTGCCAGGAAAAGAGGGGCCGAGAGCGTCTGACTCCAGAGAGAAGAGGGGAACCGGAGCAGGACTGAGAACGGACACTGGGGAGGCCTCGTCCTCCCTTCTGTTCCCTGAAAACCCTCCTCTCCCATGCTCATGAGGCTCATTTATTATTTAACGTCTTAGCAAGGATATTGAGGAATGCAGGCTAGTGAATTCAATTTTGCTAAGGTTAATTAATTCTAAGCTGCTTGCAAGTCTGCAGAGTGGACAAAGCCATGCAACAAAGTCATAAATAACCGACCCAGACACACCGTTTCCATAAGTTTCAAATGCTTCTAAAATGTAAATAAAATCATTACCATGCACTGAACATACTTGCAGTAACACATAGATTGGGTAAGTGCTCCAAAGTGACAGGAGAGCAATCGGTCTGAGTAACATCTAAAGGTCGGTATGAAGAGAAGAAATTTCCAGAACTGAGGTATTATCTTAACTACACTGCTAATGCCATTTCAGAATACTTTGCATGCTAAATTCACCTAAAATATGAAATTAGAAAGCTCTGTGCTAGTGGTTCTATTAATAATGAGCAGAGAGAAAATGGAACTTGTGCCCTGCAGCTCAGGTGAAAAGACATAATTAAAAATACTGCACTGGAAAGTGGTTTCTACTTCCCAGATGGCATCTGGCTTCTGCATGCTTACAAATGGCCACATATAATACAACTAACATTTTCAATTAAGCTCTTTCTATTTGTAACAAATGTAGTTATTTATCACCAATGGAGGAATTCCAAAGGATACGTTGAATAAATGGAGAAAAAAAAGGAATTGATTGCCAACTATTCTTTTCATGGTTAAGCGTACAAACATGAAATAAGAAATCTAAAGAAATGGAAAATTGCCCCAAGTATGGTGGCTCACTTCTATGATTCCCGTATTTGCAAGGCTGAGGAGGATCACTATGAGTTCAAGGCTAACCTAGGCTATGGAACAAAAACTTGTCTTAAAAGACTCAAAGAAATTTTTAAAAGCCCAAAAGAAAACAATACACTGCTAATACCACAAAACATGTTTTCAGGCTAATGGGTTGCGTGCAATGCCATTCGAGAATGTAACAACATGCCCCTGGCTGAGAATGAAGAGTCTGGGCTGGGTGGGTAGTATTCACCTAATTGAGGAGAATAAAGTATCTTCTCTATTCCATCAAATTGACACAGTTAAAGCATCAAGCCTAATCAAATAAACGGAATATAAAATGATCTAAAATTCTTCCTAAGAGGCAGGGGTTGTCAACTTCTATTTGGCATAAATACTGAGATATAACAAATGATCTCTACTGTGAAAAAATATTTTAATCTATTTCTTGTAATACAAATTGCTAAACTGTCGTATTAATAAAAAACCCAGAGCCAGATACTGGGGTAAAAGCTGAAAGATCAGAGAGGGAGAGCAGCAAGCCACCACTTCTTACCTCTATGAAATCCTCTATCCCTAAGAGTGAGAGTCCTGTTTCCTCTTACCTTATATACCTTTCTGTGTCCTGCCATTTTACTTCCTGGGACTAAAGGCATGTGTCACCATTGCCTGGTTCTGTTTCTCTCATGTAGCCCAGTGTAGCCTTGAACTCACAGAGATCCAGACGGATCTCTACCTCCCGAGTGATAGGATTAAAGGTGTGTGCCACCACTGCCTGACCTCTATGTCTAATTTAGTGACTGGCTCTGTCCTCTGATCCCCAGGTAAGCTTTATTGGGGTACACAATATATCACCACAATCTCTCATTTAAATCTAAAGCAAAAGTGTGTATGTTGGGGGGTTGGGCAGAGGCACAAACGCTGTCTTGGAAGAGCACATTGACACATGGTGATGAAGGAAAGACTCCAAAAGCCAAAGCAATAGGTCCAGGCAAATCATCAGAGCATCTAGGGAAGTGTGATTATACACAAGGGCAATGATTTCCCTGTCCCTTACAGGTTCCCGATGATTTCATCCTGTAGAGATGGCTAGCCATCTTAATTAATGAGCTTCCTGTTAAGCTGGCTTCCACAGATAACTCAGAGAGAAGCTCGACTGGCAGCATAGCCCCATCTCTGACTCTGAGATCAGATGGTAAAGAGGGACTAAATGCAAGTCACCAGGAGCGCAGTGTGCTCAGCTTTTCACTGGCATTTATAAAACACCCGAGGAAACCCAACCTAAAAGATAGAAGGTTTATTCAGCTCATGGTTTCATTAGTTCCCATCCACAATCACTTGGCTCCATTGCTTCTGGGCCTAGGGAGGGGCAGAACATCATGGTAGGGATGGTGCAGGTGTCAGGGAGGGGGAAGAGAAGAGGAGAGACCTCTAGAGCACTCCCTGGCTTTCAGAGGCAAGCACCCACTGACTCATTTCCTTCAACCAGGAGGAAACATTCCCACTTTGCAATAGCCCAACAGCACCACCAGCTGGTACCAAGCTTTCAACAATGAAGACTTCTCTCTCTGGCCTCAAACGCTGCTATAAAGATTAAATGTGTTCTTAGTTCTGAATACATCATACGCCCATATTATGTCACACCTACATGGTCACCCACTGTGCTTGCCCAAATCTCACTTCCTCCCTTACCAGTTTCGAGCATTTACTTTTTACTTCCCTCCACTCCCTTGCCAGGACCTGCCTGTTTCTGGACCTCTACCTGGCACCAAGTTTTGGCTCAATTCAGCTTGCCAACACCCGCATCTGCCATCAGGGAAGCCAGTTTCCTAACACACACACAGAAAAAGCAATTGAGAATTTAAGGCAAGAAACAGGAAGAAATTGGCTTGTGTTTCTCATAATATTATTGATATTATTGGTAATATTCCACATGGCCTTTATCTTCATTCCACATTTTGGAAGCTGTAAGGAAGATAAATACTGAACTCGCTTCCTGACTCCATGTGGTTTTCCTTTGGTCCTTTCTCCTTCTCCATCAACAGACACATTTATATTCTCATTAATTCAGCTGCTGTGGGTTTACAAGCATATGTTCACTGGAAGGTATTTAAATGATTGTGACCTCAGATTGGAGTGAATAAAAACCCTCATTATTTAAAGAATTTTAGCATATTCAATGAGGTAAATGCTGAATATATCATGTGCAGACCAGGCATCTTTATTTATTCTAAATCAATGAATATAAAATAGATTTTGAAGGCTTCTGTTTCTGGTAAGAACAGAAGACAGCCACAATAGGACACAGTTGTCACATCTAGAAGAGCTCCAGGTACTTAAGAGGTTTAGTAAATACTTGCTGCATGTATAACCTAGTGTATTAGTTACTTTGTTGTTCCTGTGATAAAAATCTCATGACCAAAAGCAACTTAAGGAAGAAAGAACTTGTGTGGGTGCACAATTCCAGAGGGACGGAATCTATACTGGCAAGGAAGACATGGGGTGTCAGCAGGCGCAGGAAGCTGACTTGTCCCCTTACCATGAAACAGAGAAGGGAGCAGGGCTCTAAACCCTCAAAGCATGCCCTTTGTGATGTACTTCCTCCAACAAGGCTCAGCTTTCTAATGGTTCCATAACCTCTGAAAACAGTGCCACCAACAAGGGACACAAGCCTTAAGCCACCAGATCTAGGGACCTGAAAGAGCTTAGGTGCCATTTCTTCTGTTTCCAGTGCCCCTCCCCCAATCTGAACAGAGCTTGGAGCTCAAAGATGATACACAGCATGTGAATAAATCGGTAATTGAAAGACCCAGTCACACCAGGTACCTGTTTGTCACTCTCCAAGCATATTTAAAGAGCATATATGCAGACACAAAATGCATTGCAGAAGCAGGAATGGTTGTTCCCTCTACGTTCTGTGTTTATGTTTTTGTTTCTACCTTTCTGATTAACATGAATAATTTTTTTATTATGAAGACAACTACACTCATGATAAATGGAATTCAAAAAGCATTAAATTTGTTGAAATAGAAAGGATGATTTCACTCTTGCTCCCCAGAGACAGATATTTTTCATATTTGAAATACACACACACACACACACACACACATTTTATTTATATGTGAAATGGTTGACACTGTATGTACTGTATTATAGCCTGTTTTCTTATTTAATGATAGTGATTTACCTTTATCTAATTTTTTGCATATTTATTTTTATTACTCAAGTAATTAATTAATTGTTCCCAGCCCAGTCACATTCTCCCCTCCCTCTCTCCCCTCCTCCCATTCCCTCTTCCCACCTTCCCCTCCCCATCCACTCTTCCTGTTTTCTCTTCAGAAAAGGATAGGCCTCCTGTGTATATAGGCCAGCCGTGGCATATCAGGCTGCAGTAAGACTAGGTAGGCACTTCCTCTCCTGTTAAGGCTGAATGAGGCAACCCAGTAGGAAGAACAGGTCCTAAAAGCAGCTAACAGAGTCAGAGACATCCCTGCTCCTACTGTTAGGAGTCACACAAAAAGACCAAGCTACACAACTGTCACATATGTGCAGAGGGCCTAGGTCAGTCCCATGCAAGCTCTCTGGCTGGTGGTTCAGTCTTTGTGGGTCCCTATGAGCCCAGGTTACTTGATTCTGTGGGTTTTCTTGTGGTGCCCTTGGCCTCTTTAGCTCTCATAATCTTCCTCCCCTTGTTCCACAGGATTCTGAGAAGTCCACCTAATGTTTGGTTGTGGGTCTCTGCATCTGTTTGTATCAGTTGATGAGTGAAGCTTCTCTGATAACAATTAGGCTAGGCAACAATCTGAATATAGCAGAATATCATTAGGAATCATTTCATTGACTTTTTTTTGCCAGTCATGTTTGGTTCTATCCTAAGTCTCTGAGATGTCTAGCCTCTGCATCCTGACCCTCCAGGCAGCATCAGGGGTGGGCTCCCTCTCACAGTATGGGTCTCAAGATGGACCAGTCATTGGTTGGCCACTCTCATAAATTCTGTGCCACCTTTACACCAGCATATCTTGTAGGCAGGGCAAATTGAAGGTCGATGGTTTTGTGCCTGGGTTGGTGTCCTAATCCCTCCACTTGAAGTCTAGCCTGGTTACAGGAGATGGCCAGTTCAGGCTCTGTATCTCCCATTGCTTGGAGTCTTAGCTAGGATCACCCTCATAGATTTCTGGGCGTTTTCATTGCACTAGGTTTCTAGTTCATCCAAGAGATGCCCCTGATTACAATTGTCTCTCCCAGTACTCTCTCCCTCCATCCTCCCCCCACACGCTCCCTCCTGTTTCCAATACCCACACTCCCATCCAGACCCTCCTCCTTCCACTTGTGATATCTCTTCTATTTCCCCTTCACAGTGAGATTCTTGAATCCCCCTTGAGTCTTTCTTATTACCTAACTTCTTTGGATCTGTGGATTGTAGCATGGTTATCCTTTACTTTATAGTTAATATCCACTTATTAGTGAATACGTACCATGTTTGTCTTTCTGGGCCTGGGTTACCTCACTCAGGATGATCTTTTATAGTTCCACCCACTTGCTAGAAAATTTCATGATGTCGTTGTTTTTAGATGATGAGTGATACTCCATTGTATAAATGTACCACATTTTCTTTATCCATTCTTTGATTGATGGACATATAAATAATTTCCAGTCTCTAGCTATTACAAATAAAGCTGCTGTGAACATACTTGAGCAAGTGTCCTTGTAGTATGATAGAGTGTCCTTTGGGTGTATGTCCAGGAGTGGTATAACTGGGTCTTGAGGTAGATCTATTGCAATTTTCTGAGAAACTGCCACACTGACTTCCAAAGTGGCTGTACAAGTTTGCACTCCCACCAACAATGAAGGATTGTTCCACTTGCTCCACATCCTCTGCAGCATGAGCTATTACTTGTGTTTTTAATCTTAGCCATTCTGACAGGTGTAAGACAGAATCCCAGAGTCATTTTGATTTGTGTTTCTCTGGCGGCTAAGGATGTTGAACAATTTTTTAGGTGCTTCTCATGCATTTGATATTCCTCTTTTGAGAATTCTCTGTTTAGATCCTTACCTCATTTTTAATTGGATTATTTGGTTTGTTGATGTCCAGTTTCTTGAGGTCTTTATATTTTGGAGATCAGCCTTCTCTCAGATGTGGGGTTGGTGAAGATCTTTTCCCATTCTGCCATTTTGTCCTTTTAATGGTGTGCTTTATGTTACAGGAGCTTTTCAGTTTCATCAGGTCCCATTTATTAATTGTCTATCTTAGTGCCTGCACTATTGATGTTCCATTCAGGAAGTTGTCTCATGTGCCAATACATTCAAGGCTATTCCTTACTTTCTCTTCTTTCAGGTTCAATGTATCTGGTTTTATGCTAAGGTCTTTGATCCACTTGGACTTGAGTTTTGTGCAGAGTGATAGATATGTATCTATTTACACTCTTCTATATGCCAACATCCAGTTAGAGCAGCACCATTGGTTAAAAATGCAGAGCTAATACCAATATTTCTCAAATTATTCCACAAAATAGGAACAGAAGAAACATTGCCAAATTCATTTTATGAGGTCACAGTTACCCAGATACCCAAACCACACAAAAAAACAACAAATAACGAGAATTACACACCAACTTCCCTCATGAACATTGATGCAAAAATACTCAATAAAATACTCACAAACTAAATCTAAGAATGTATCAAGAAGATTATCCACCATGATCAAGTAGGCTTCGTCTCAGAGATTCAGGGATGATTCCATATATGTAAATCTGTTGATATAATCCACTATATAAACGAATTGGAAAAAAACCACCACATGATCATATAATTAGATGCTGGAAAAGCCTTTGATAAAATCCAGCACTCCCTCATGATAAAAGTCTTGGAGAGATCAGGGATACAAAGAATGTAACCTAAATATAATACAGATAATATACAGCAAGCCAATAGCCAACATTAAATTACATAGAAACTCAACGTGATTTCACTAAAATCAGGAATAAGACAAGGCTGCCCACTCTCTCCATATCAATGCAATATAGTACTTAAAGTTTTAGTGGGAACCAGAAGAAAATTAAAGGAGATCAAGGAGATAGAAAATTGGAAAGGAAGAAGTCAAAGTATTGCTATTTGCAAATAATGTGATAGTATACATAAACAACCCCAAAAATTCTACCAGAGAACTTCTATAGCTGATAAACACTTTTAGTGAAATGGCTGGATACAAGATTAACTCAAAAGTATCAGTAGCCCTCCTATATAAAACAATAAATGGGCTGAGAAAAAAATTAGGGAAACAACACCTTTCACAATAGCCACAAATAATATAAAATATCTTGATGTAACTCTAACCAAGTATGTGAAAAACCTATAGGCAAGAATTTTAAGCCTTTGAAGAAAGAAACTGAAGAAGATATCAGAAGATGGAAATATCACCCGTGCTCATAGATTGGTAGAATTAACATGGTAAAAATGGCCATCTTATCAAAAGCAATGTACAGATTCAATGCAATTCTTATGAAAATTCTAACACAATTCTTTACAGAGCTTGAAAAAACAACACTCAATTTCATTTGGAAAAATAAAAAACCCAGGATAGCTAAAGCAGTGCTGTACAATAAAAGAACTTCTGGAGGTATCACCTTCCCTGATTTCCAGCTGTAGTACACAGCTATAGTAATAAAAACCACGTGATGTTAGCCTAAAAACAAACAAGTTGATCAATGGAAAATAATTGGAGACCCTGATATAAGTCCACATACCTATGGACACCTGATTTTTGAAAGAAACCAGAAATAGACAATGGAAAAATAAAAGTATCTCACTGTTTTAATAGACATCAATTATTTTCTTGAATTGATACACTGAAACTTATTCAAACTATTTATGGTAATTAATTAGTTCATTTAAATCTTTTTGACTGTGATCAATATAGCACTTCATACTTGTCAAGTTATTATCTCAGACAAAATTTCTCTGAAATAGATGCTATTTGAAAACTCCTATTCCTTGTTCTCCCTCTCTGTTGTTGATCCAGCTGGGATCTCCCATTCACCCAAGCTCTCTTTCCCTCGACCCTCGCCCTTCACTACCCCCACTCATGTCCAGGCTGTTCATGTAGATCTCATTCCATTTCTCTGTCATTGGGCGATCTCTGTGTCTTTCTTGGGGTCCTGTTTTCCAGGTAGCCTGCCTGGTGATGTGAGTAGCAGTCCAGTCATCCTTGTTCCACATCTAGTATCCTGTTATGAGTGAGTACATACCATGTTTGTCTTTCTGAGTCTGGGATACCTCACTCAGGATGATTTTTTCTAGATCCATCCATTTGTCTGCAAACCTCATGATGTCATTGTTTTTCTCTGCTGAGTAGTATTCCATTGTGTATATGTACCACATTTTGTTTATCCATTCTTCAGTTGAAGGGCATCTAGGTTGTTTCCATGTTCTGGCTATTACAAACAATGCTGATATGAACATAGCTGAACAAGTGCTCTTGTGGTGTGATTGAGCATTCCTTGGGTATATGCCCAAGAGTGCTATAGCTGGAAAGACCACATGAGAATAGGAAGAAACAAAGTGCTAGAGAGGCCCACAGAAATCCACAAAGATACCCCCACAACAGACTGCTGGCAATGGTTGAGAGACAGTCCGAACTGACCTACTCTGGTGATGGGATGGCCAAACACCCTAATTGTCGTGCTAGAAACCTCATCCAACTACTGAGGGATCTGGATGCAGAGATCCATGACTAGGCCCCAGGTGGATCTCTGGGAGTCCAATTAGCGAGAATGAGGAGGGTTTATATGAGCGAGAATTGTTGAGACCAAGGTTGGATAAAGCACAGAGACAAATAGCCAAACAAACGGAAACACATGAAATATGAACCAATGGCTGAGGGGTCACCAACTGGATCAGGCCCTCCGAGTGGGTGAGACAGTTGATTGGCCTGATCTGTTTGGGAGGCATCCAGGCAGTGGCACCGGGTCCTGTGCTCATTGCATGAGTCGGCTGTTTGAAACCTGGGGCCTATGCAGGGTCCCTTGGCTCGGCCTGGGAGGAGGGGACTGGACCTACCTGGACTGAGTCCACCAGGTTGATCTCAGTCTGTGGGGAAGGCTTTGCCCTGGAGGAGATTGAAATGGGGGGCGGGCTGGGGGGAAGGTGAGGGGGGCGGGAGGGGGGAGAACAAGGGAATCTGTGGCTGATATGTAGAACTGAATTGTATTGCAAAATAAAAATTTTTTTTAAAAAAAAAAGAAAGAAAACTCCAAGCATAAAGGTTTTCATGTATTTTTGATAGAGTTCTCCGGAGATGGTATATCAATATGAAGAAAACTGTACATTCCAATTTTGTATAAGATTTTTTGCTTCTCTATAATATTAGCTGAAATCAGACATTATGAAACAGAACCATCTTTGTTCACTTGATGAATAAAAATATTTCATTGTTCCAATTAAAAATTTTAAATTTTCCTAATTTTGTGTTTTAATATTATTTGCTGCTTATTTGTTAATTGCGCTTTATAGTTGGCCCAATTTCTTCAAGGATTAAGTGTCTTCCTTACTGATTTAAATTCCATAAAAAGATGCAAACTCTATTTTCGTAATATGTGTTGAAGATATTTTCCTCACTAATTCATTGCCTCTTATCATAGTTCTTTAAAATTTTTGCCATTCACAGATTAGTTCTTTTTATACTATACTGTCAAATACATTACCTTTTTATTTCATGGTTTTTGAGTCTGGTGAAAGCATTTTCTACCTCAAGAATGTTAAAATACTCTACATTTTGTAGTACTTTTAGATTGTTATATTTGAGGTCTATGTAAACTGGACATGTGTGTGTAATGAGATGCAGAAATTTGAATTAATTTCCTTATCAAATAAGGATCTAGCCTTTCTATCATTCATTAGATAAACTGTTTGCTAGCACATTAGACTGTTGCTATACTACACAACCACATGTGCTCATCCTCAATCCATTATTACTTTACTTCATATGAGTATGCAAAATTAACTATGAATTCTAAAATATATTCAAGTGTTACAGAAACAGTCAAACCACAGAACATGATTAATGCAAAGAAGCATGAAATTATGGGGTTTCTCAATGGCATTGTATATCCCAAGATTCCCCGCCTTCCTCTCTGCAAGCTCCTCCCAGATCACTTGTGGTTTCTTATTCAGCATCTAGCTCCTCTGAAAAGTTATGTCTTTAAAGGTAGAGAACTTAAGCTTCTTATCACTCCTTGAATGCCAATGTAGAGACTTTCTAACATTTATCAACTAATTGATATTACTTACATATTGAATGAATCAATGACTTCAATCTTGCAGAATTAGCAGCTGGATATATTTTTGATGCATGAAAATAGAAAGCAAAAAGTCAAATTGGCTATTATAGACAAGAAAGTACCAAAACATTTCAGAGGACAACTCAGCTTCTTATTTGATAACCTGATCTAAACTGAAGTAGTAGGTAGTAAATCATAGAAATATTTGACTATATGCTAAAACAAGGGAGAGGCTTGTTTGGATAACTGCAGAACACAGCACAAACTTGCCTTTAGCATGACCTGTTCAGTCCCTGATCACACCACAGAAGACATGAAGAAACCAACTTGTCACAAGATGTCACTTGGGATGTGATAGACAGAACGTGACATATTTGATCACTTCAGCAAGATCTGGATTACAGAGAGGCTTTCAAGCTAAACTGATACCACTTTGCTAGATATTTATGTTTTTAGGGAAAAAGCAACATCATAAGAATAAGGGTAGTAGGGGCTGGGGGATAGCTCAGTGGTTAAGAGCACTTGTTGCTCTTGCTTCAGAAGACTTCAATTCATTTCCCAACATCTGAACGCTCACAATAACCTGTAACTCTAGCACTAAAGGATCCAACAGAATCTCCTGGACCCCATAGGCACTCCAAGAGCATGCACATACCCATATACAGACATACACACAAGTACCTAATTTTTTTTTGGAGGGGGGGGCAGTTTGAGACAGGGTTTCTCTGTGTAGTTTTGGTGCCTGTCCTGGGTCTCACTCTGTAGACCAGCCTGGCCTCGAACACACAGAGATCCACCTGGCTTTGCCTCCCAAGTGCTAGGATTAAAGGCATGGGCCACCACCACCCAGCACAAGTACATAATTTTAAAATCTTTTTAAAATGAAGATAATATACAGAACTCACTGGAGGGCACAGCTGAGATGTGACACTGCCAACACCCCAATTTGTACAAAGCAATCTGTCTTCGGCAGCCAGTGAAGAGGTCTCAAGATAGGCATGGTTAGATGTTGTAGGCCTAGCCAGGGCCTAAACAATAAAAACTACGTTAAAAAATAAATCATTCATGACTGAAAGTGCAAAATGTAACTGGTTTTAAATAATAAAACTAAGACTATAATTTTAAAGGGTAACAAAGAAAGATTTTTGACCTTGAGAGAATGCCAAACAATAAAAAAAACACCAATCATAGAAACAATCATAAAAGTTGAATACTTGGGTTTATCAACATTAAAATTCTGTGCTTTTAAAATACACTTTCAAGACGACAGAAATACAAGGCTCAGAAGGAATATTTAGAAAACACATATTTGATAAAGTATGTATATGCACTTTTTTATGTACAAGGGGGGCACACTCACAGGTGTATGGTATCTGTGGAAGTCACATGTACCTGACCTCCTGTAACACGTGTTGCTGGTGTGTGCTGGGAGCTCATCCCTGTAGGATCTATATACACTCCTAGCCACTGAGCCATCTTTCCAACGCTGGGAATATCTGACATCTATAAAAATGTTCTCTATTCTGATTGTAGGCATTTCTATGAACTTATGTGTCTTGTTTCACCAAGAATTAATTTTATCTATAAATTGTATCCTAATACAGCAAAGTTTAAAAATCAAATGAACAGTTTTTGAAAGAAAAACAAGCTAGGCATATAAGGACACACCTGTCATCCCAGCTTTTGTGAGGTGTAGATAGAAGAATCAGGAACTCAAAATCATTCTCTATGTAGACTGTCTGAGTCTAGCCTGGGCTACTCGACACCCTGCCCCTAATTTTTTTTCTTAAATATAAAGTGAAGCATTCTTCAAAAGTGCAGTTGAAATGAAACCATGAAGCATGGGTAGATATGAGCCAACTGGAAGATTAGGACAAGATTGTTTGAGCTGAGGAACATTTGTGTAAAAGATAAGGAGGTGGGGATCTGGGTGTCAGTAGCAGCCTGTGGCCACCGTAGCAGAGACATTGTGAAGGAGTGTATCAGATCGGGTCTGGGCTTGTCCACCACGTAAGACTTCAGCAGTATTCTAAACGCAGGGAGACCTCAGTTAGCCTTTTTTCATATGCTCTAAGAAAACAGCACAGACTTGCAAACAGCAAGGATTTGCTATTCTGGAGGCTCAGAAAGATAAGATCAAAAAGCTTCAGAGTCCTGTGACAACTGGCTACAGAGTGTTGTCTTCTTGCCACATACTCACAAGATTCTTCGAGGTGTTTTGATAAGGAAGAAACACACCCTTGTCATCTAGTCACCTCAGAAATACTCACCACTTAATACTCTGCACCAGAGAGGTAGATTTCAATAGATGAACTGTAACGGATCACATTTAGACTCTGAGGGATTTCACCCAGAGGAATAATGTAATCTGATGTCGTTTTTAAAAAAGATTCATTTATTAATTGTGTACACAGTGTTCTGCCTACATGTATGTCTACATGCCAGAAGATGGAACCAAGATCTCATTATAAATGATTCTGAGCCACCATGTGGTTGCTGGGAATTGATCAAGACTTCATCAAGAGCAGCCAGTGTTCTTAACCTCTGAGCCATCTCTTCAGCTCTGATACATATTTTTAAAAGATCAGTCTGAGTATTGCACTGTGAAAGACTGGGACGGGAAAGTTAGGGCAGGGAAAGATGAGGAGGGCATTGCAAACGGAGAAAAGAGAACCCTGTTCCAGTGTTGCTAATAAGCTTCAGATGGGAGACTTATCACTGATGTACTTAGACCATCAACTATGCAAATGAAACCAATGACAGAGTTATGTCATATGAGTTTGTTGTGAGGATAAAGTGTATATAATAAGATTACATCCTTGCTCCACATAGTGTCAATGCTGAATACATGTTACCCAGTCCTTAAAATGATCAAAATAAATTGCTTTTCTTTATCTCTTTTTACTCTCATCTCCCTGAAAGTTGCCACCAGTCCTGAGAAGCCCCCATCCCTTACACATTCCCTTCCTTCTGACCATTTTACCACAGACCTGCTGGGAACTAGCCTTGTAAAGAAAAATGCTGATTATTGGTTTTCTCACCCAAATTATAATAATAGTGGATCAATATTTTTAAGAACTAGATCCACACCTCTAATTAAATTGAACAGGCACCAGATGGTACCTAAATAGTATTAAATTGATTTTATTTTGTTTTGTTTCCCTGAATTTAAACATTTAAGTCTTCTTTTCTGAGGGTGGCTTAATGAACCTTTCACATGATTCTTTAGTCCTCTGTGTTTAGTTTTATGGTAATATCAAACCTATTTTTGTTTTTTGATGTTATTTCCTCCAAAGATATTATAATAATGTAAATATAAATTATATTATCTTGATAAAGAAGACTGAACAGACGTGAGACAAGAAAGAAAAGTAATATTAAAATGAACTTGGAAAGAGGATGAAAGGAAAGTGTGTGGGCAGTAGGATGCAAAAGTTGTGGATTTGGGAAAGTCAACAATAACTCTATTTCCCACCTCTATTGGCATAGGTGAAATGTGTCTCACTGGTCATACTGAAGTCAGGGAAGGAATCTTTTTAGGATATAGAAAACAAGTTAATGAATTATGTTTCGAGGCAACAGTAGAATTTTCAAAGAGATGTATCCAGGGACATTTATCTGCAAGTTATTAGATGGGGTGCTGTAGTTGAATGCACTAAATGAGGCATTTGAGATAAGGTAGACCACTAGAGGAAAACTGTCCTGCAAGGCTGGTTATTCTGCAAGAAGATACATTCAATATCAGGTAACATCAAGCACTGGAGAATGTTCTGAGGCAGATTGGCATATAAAGGGGAAAGAAGTAGAAATCCTATCTCGAACGATTGCTGATCAGAGTCAGTTATTCATTTTAAAGAGTTTTAAACAGTTATCTAGACAATATTCAAGGGGCCACAGGGAATATGCACACAATACCAGGTCAGTCAGTCAACAAGACAACAGAAATCAAGGCACAACTGCAACCACATACATCTGTGCACACACATCTACACAGATGAGCATGTGCATACACACATATACCATACACAGAGATGGTTAAGTGTATTCTAGCACAAAACCTGTGAAATACTAAAAATATTTAATGCCAAGAACTAATGTGCATTACTTGAAAACTGCAAAGTGGTAAGTCAGTATTGTTACGCTACATATGTAATCTAAAATTTGAGAGAAGACAGAAAAGTGGGGAAGAGAAAGACAGAGTGCAGGAAAACCGGCATTTCATGGAAAAGTATAACTAATATCAGACACTTCCTGGACCTCCAACCTGTATCACACATCCTGCTAAGCACAACACTGAAATTATTTCTTTTAATTTTCATACGGTGTATATATTACTTTACAGTTAAAGAAGCTGAAAGTCTGAGGCATTTAACACTTGAAGATCATCCAGCTTGGGGTTGGAGATGGTTCTGTAGTTAAAGCCGAGTACTGCTTTTACAAGGACTCAAGTTTAATCCCCAGCACCCATTTTGGGATACCCACAACCACCCATACCTCCAGCTCTGAGAATCTGACATCCTCTTCTTGATTCTGCAGGTATCTACACTCACACATGTACAAATCCAATGCAGACATGCACTTAATTAAAAATAAATTAAGGGCGGAGGCTGGAGAACTGGCTCAGCAGTTAAGAGCTGGCTGCTCTTCCAGAGGTCCTGGGTTCGGTTCCCAGCAACCACATGGTAACCCACAAACATCTATAAAGAGATCTGATTCCCTTTTCTGGCATGCACGTGTACATTCAGATAAAGCATTCAATATATAATTAAATAAAGCTTTAAAAATAAAATAAATCTTTAAAAAAGGATCAACTTGTTTATAATGGTTAAAAGCCAAGGTTGATTCTGGGTACATCTTATTATAATACTTGTGTTACTAAAAGTGCTACCTGTGATTCTATACGGAAAGGACATGAGAGAAGCTGCAGCAAGGTGTTTGTGTCCTGAATTACTTGTGTAACAGACTTCTCTTTGTGGACTTTGCCTAAGGTTTCCACATGTATCCAAATCACCCTCACAACTTTTATCTGCATAAGAAGTGGAATAAAACACTGCCTTACACCCTGTGGGGCTCCTCAGCCTCTGAGAAGAGCTGGCTATTCCAGAACACATCTCCACTAATTCTTTTCCACTCACACCAAGTCAAAAGCTTGGGTGTTGCAGCTGAAAGAAGGACCAAGCACAGAGGACAAAGTTCCCTGGCTACTGTACTGCTAGAAAGCAGGCTTCCTTTTCCACATCATCTACTGGAGCTCAGATGGAGCCCCTGCACTGGTTTCTAGTAAAGCTGTAGAGAGGATGCCAATTTCTGTCCAACCCAGAATACTTAGATTGCTTTGTTTCAGTTTTAGTTAGAGACCAAACCCAGGGTCTCACACATGATTGATAAGCACTCTGTCATGGAACTGCATCCCAGTCCTGTTGATATTGTTTCCTTGTTTTCCTGTGGTGAAAATTAAATGCAGAATTACACATATTCTAAGCAAGTCCTCTACCACTGAGGTCTATCTGCAGTCCCGGAGTTCTTCTTTAAAGTGGCATTAAGGATGGTTTCCATTTCCACATTATACTCATTCAAGCACATAGCAGACAGTGGGAAGTGTTTATGGCTCCTGGTACTGATTCTTAGATTCACCCACGTTGATCTTGCCCAAGGCATGAGCCTGCCACACTGTAAGGATACCCTCTAAGAATAGTTAGTTCCCAGGTCACAGCTTTGAAGGCATACATCTACCCTTCAAACAAAGGCCAATGAGAATGAATTGTTGGAAACTGGGAAAGTGAATGACTTCTTGGGGAAAGTCACAATCATTGAATTCATGTTAATGTAGGAAAAAATATTGCTGAGAAGAAAGCAGAGTTCAAATTTATAAAGGTATCATGGCCAAAGAGAAAAAAATTTTTTTTTTTTTTTGGTTTTTCGAGACAGGGTTTCTCTGTGCAGCTTTGCGCCTTTTTCCTGGAACTCACTTGGTAGCCCAGGCTGGCCTCGAACTCACAGAGATCCACCTGGCTCTGCCTCCCGAGTGCTGGGATTAAAGGCGTGCGCCACCACCGCCCGGCTCAAAGAGAAAAATTTAAACCTGAAGAGATGTAAGAATTACTACAAAGAACACGGACATGCCCGAGTTCCCAGCCTATCATTAAAAAAATATTAATTTTATCTTCTGTGTATGAATGGTTGCCTACATGTATGTATGTGCACCATGTGCCTGGTGCCTGAGAAGATCAGAAGAGGGAGTCTGATCTCCTGGAACCTGAGTTACAGAAGGTTGTGAGCCACCAAGCGGGTGATAGCAACTGGCAGAGGAGCAGGTCCTCTGCAAGAGCAGGAAGTGCTCTGAACTTGTGGGGGGAAGGGGTGTGAATGTTTTGAGCTAATTCTTCAGACCCCAGACCATGATTTTCTACAAAGAGTTTCTCCATGAGACTCTCTCTCTCTCTCTCTCTCTCTCTCTCTCTCTCTCTCTCTCTCTCTCTCTCTCTCTCTCTCTCTGTGTGTGTGTGTGTGTGTGTGTGTGTGTGTGTGTGTGTGTGTGTAGCCACGGTATGCATGTGGAGGCTAGAAGGCTACTTTGAGGAACTGGTTCTCTCCCCCCACCTTTGCATGAGTTCTGGGGATTGCAGTCAGATCATTAGACTTGTGTGACAAATGTTTTTACTCACTGACCCATCCAATTTCCTTCCACTGGACAGTAATCACATCAATGATGTAGCTTTTCAAGATATAGCTTTCTGTAGACATCATAAGCCTAGCAACCCACTGGACAGCCAACTCTTTGGTGTCTTTGTCCTTCGTCCTAGACTCTTGATTCTATTGAAAGTATTAACTGGTTGTTATCACAGTCAATTTCAAGCTTTTGATACTGGTATGTGTCTTTAAAATTATATTTTTATTTAGTGAGTGTGTGTTTGTGCACATGCACACATGAATCATGGCAAACAGAGGTAACAGGACAACTTGCAGACTGGAGTAGGTTCCCTCCTTCTACCATGTGGGTCATGGGGATAGAACTCAAGTCGTGAGTTATGGCAGCAGGTGACCTTATCATCCTACAAGTACCAACATAAGGCTTCTAACATTACAAAGCCCTGCAATTTGTGGCTTGTTCATGTTCCCATTTATTCCCATATTCAATGCATCAATTTCTTTTTACAGGCCATCTATTTTCTTAGAGTCTAGAAGACAGTGGAAGTCTGGAAACCATTTTTTAAAGCCATCAGCTCCTCCTCCTCCATGTCTCCTCCTTCTAAGTAAGTCTGTGGAATGGATTTCCTTTACACAATGTGAGTTGATGTTTAGGCTTTAAAACTATGGCTGCATCTTACTTCAGGTACCTGCTACTCTATTATAGAGCATTGGTGATTCTACATCTAATATTAAGGTCTGGACACAGCAATAAATACTGGCCTAATAAAAAGCCTGTTAGGATTTTGAGTGCAAGAGCTGATGGTGGGTGATACAGAAACTGTTTATGGGCTGAAAGTTCCCATTTTATAATAACCTTTAGTTTCTACTTATCCCATTAATAAATGGAACAGAGAGAATTGCAGAGTAGTCTGATATTCACAACAATTGATAATCACATGTGCATCCAATTGTCAAAAGGCTTCTGAGAAAAATCTAACTGGACAAAATTAACCTTTTAATTGTTGGAACAAAATATGCTTTTAGAGTTATGAACCATTTCTGAGAGGGACAGGTTAAGGAAAGCTAGGCAGCATTACTTACTAACCAGAGTACTAGGTGTACTTAGAAGTTTGGAAATTTACCCTGCTTTCACGCATACATCTGCAGAATTCTAACCCTACGTGAAGGAAATTGACAAAGCCTTGTGTGCCTCTGGGAATCTGAGTAAGAGTTTTGCATTTGTGAGCAGTTTAGAAATGGTGACTCAGGGAGACTCTAGACAATAGAGTTTTCCCTCATCAGTTTTTTTTTTTAACTTGAAATATTTGCACATTCAACAGCAGTCAAGGTTTCCTTATTCTCCTTATCCCCTCAGGCGTTTGGTCTACCAGCCCCTGCCAGGTTAGGATTTTGCAAACTTTGCCAAAATAGAACAATTTAATCACTTTGCTTTTTTTGTTTTGTTTTTTGTTTAAAGAAAGACAGGGACAAGAAATTATTTTCAGAAGCAAAAAATTGCAGATTTCTAGTTTTATGTTTTTCTTTTTAAACAGGTACACCTAGTTGGGCTAATGTGTCTCACACAGCTCAATCAGAATATTTGCATATAAACTCTTTTGCTGTTTTCCTGACAGTGTTGAATATGAGGAGAGATGTTTGCTGGCAGCTGGAGAAATTTTGAATCATAGGATGCAGGTAAGGTCTATACATCACCTAATTGCAGTCTATTACAGCACTGCCGTTAGCCTTCTACCCTACCATGGGCAGATTTTCTCTGAATGATAGTGAGCAGACTCCAGACAGCTGCTGAGTTGCCTGAAGTATGACACTATTTGAATATTGATGCACTTTGAGAGAATATAATAAATGAAATTGAGCTTTCTTTTCTCTAAATGCTTGCCGTGAGGCATAGGAAGCCATCTGCACACCTACAGCTACACCAGGCTTGCTACACTGTGCTGTTTCACTGTGGGGTCACAGTGGCCTTGGGATAAGGGCAAGCACTCTGACCTCTCTGTTCTTTCCACTTTCATCTCCGCAGCTTGGTATTCCTTCCTGATGATTTTCTTTAGTGCTGATGAGGTGTTCCTCTTTATCTCTTCTCTTTCCTTCACTTGAACATCAGCAACTTGGCTTTAGAATTGAACTTGTTCCTTCTGTTGGTGGAGAACTGAACAGACAGAGAAACTTTGGAAGTAATTCACCCTCTTTTGAGTGATTTTTTTTTCCTTTGAGACTGGGTCTCATATAGCCAAGGCTATCTTCCAACTTGCTATGCAGCCAATAATGAGTTGAACTTTTAATCCTCCACCTCTAACTCCCAAGTGCTGGGCTAGTGTCACCAGGCTCAGTTCATTGTTTCTGAGAACCAAACTCACGGTTGCCTGGACCCTGTCTTTCCCAGAAGCACTTCCCAACAGTGTCTGTGTCCTTATTTGTAGTTTCCACTTTCAAGTTACATGGAGACTGGTTTCTAGATTCTTGGTGCTTCTGTGTATGGCGGCAACAAGAAATTGTACTCTTCAGTCAATGAGGTATCCACAGAAGATAGGGAAGAAATTATACATTGGGAGGAAGATGCCAAACTTAATGATTTTCCTCAAGTAGAAATATGGTGAATATAGGAAAATCTCTGTATCATGATGCGTATGTTTTCCTTTATTCTAACTGCATTCATTAGACATTCTTCTACACTAGGCTCTGGGCTGAGTGATGGAACACTGTCAGGTTGTCTTTGTAGTTCTCAAGAAACATGCAAACTACTAATATTTTGTTTTATTATTCTTAAAGTTCATATTAATTCATTTGTTAAGAACCTAACTTAAACAGTTTTTGTTTTAAAATGCTTTAGAAATCTTTCAGATATTTCAAGAATCAGAAAAATTTAAAAATTCCATCAAAATACCATGATTTTTATGTATGGGTATTACATATGTATCTTTTGAGGGTTTCTTGGCATTTAAACAATATAGGGGATTAGTAATGAACATCATTTGAGAAAATAGGAAAGAAGGACATTGCACAACACTGAGAACATTAAATCATTTTACTAAGAGGTAAGAAATGTTACCTTTAACTGAAAATGTTTAATTTATTTTAGCTGATTTTTATGAGCAATGTCTAACTGTGGTTATAAAGGTAAGGCCGGGCAAGCAGTAACTTAATAATTGAACAATATAAAACTGTAATTGATATTCATAAAATATGATGTGTGTATCAGAGAGAAGTATCTATGAAGGAGATAAGATGAAACAGATTTCAAATATCTGACTTAAAACAAATTTATCAGATAAAAATATGGAGTAAGATAAATCTTAGAACTTAGTTGCATAATTATTCTCTTTGTGAAACAGATTTATATCTAACAGATGTATCTAAAGAGATCTTTTGATGCTTTTGATGTTTTGGAGTTTAAATTTTTTAAACAAATAACATGTTTTCCTAATACAGTAAGGTGTGCCTTCCATCCCACTGGTAAAGAACACATCTCTGCCGATATTGCCCTAAAACACCCTCCTAGATGATGTCTTTGAGGCTCATTTTGTGATTTTTTTCTCCAATCTTATACTTGAAATCTGAACTTGAGTCACTCTAATTGACTTACATTCTTGTAAAATTTTTTCAGAATTAATTTTATCAGCCATTTGCAACACAGTCTGGTATTCATCACTTGAAGGATACTATTGAAGGGGAACTTAATTGGATGAGATTTATTTCTCCCACACACACCATTACACATGCTATAGAAATGTGTGTACAGCTAAAGGAGAAATGGGGAACAGGCTTTTCTTTCTTTGGTATAGCATTTAAGTAATATTATTACCTTATTAATCAGTACCCAAAATGACATGGAACATAGTGCTTTGATTTTTCTGAATTCTAATTGAAACTGAAAATCAAGTAGTGGCTCTTTTGAATTGCTTTTCACTGATTTAGAATGAATGCGAATCTGTCTAGAATAAAATAAAATCTTCCTGGACAATCAATTCAGCACAATTATTTATGGAGAGTTAGGCTGCATCTATGAAGCCTCGGTGATCACTCTGAAGCTCTGGTGAGCCGATTATTCAAATTGGTGGTCAATTAAGATTGTCATCTTATCTATATGATTATTAGAATAATGTACATCAAGTCATAAAGTAGGTATATATTTGTATCCACACATACTCCTTTTTTAAATGGCCGTACATTTCTGCTGACATCTGAGACTGCCCCTTCTTTTGCCTTCACAAATGGATCTGTGATTTTCACAGACATCAGGACCCAGCATTCGGGTAAATGATAAGGACATGAGTCAGAAAGGTGGAGGAACAACTTCACACAGACTGAAGGGAAACTTGGAGGAAGAGAGCACAAACACATCTAATGCTGGAGGAGCTGAGCACGGTAATGACAGGAATACATGAGCATGAAAACACACAGGCAATCCACGGCAGAAAGAGAACCCACAGAGAAGAAAGACGTTACATTAGCCAACACCTATGGCAATGGGTCACCACACAATGCTGAGATCAATGCAAAACTTTGAACTGACGTATTTTGGAAACTGAGTCCAAGAAACAGAAAGAGTGGAAATGGGAGGGATAAAAGCCAGTTCATGGGATCGCATCAAACCTGTTCCTACGGGAGCTGCCAGAGATCAATTCTGTTCAGGAGCTTCAAAAACTCAAGAATGGGATTCAGAGTTCTCTGTTTTGGTGGGAAAAGATGTTTTCCCACCACCTCCTAAACTCTGACTCAAGACTCCATTATGTTTGCGGGTTTTCACAAGCATCTGAACCCTAAGTGGGATTTGCTAATGCTCAAATAATTATAAAACTCTACAGCAGAACATGAAGGACATTCAATCCATACAATTTAACATGCAAGTATCACCATAGCAACTGAGGTCAAAAGATGGGCAGAAAGGATCTGATCCAGAGCAGGTGAGTATCTAGAATGACCTGCTCCCTCAGACTACAGAGACCTACAAATTTCTCACATTGGACCCACCAAAAACCCGTCTCAATACTGGTTGCCTGTAGTATGCAAAACTGACTTATATAGTAATAGTCTCAGCTACTGCAACCTAACACATTTCAGTAGCTTATCTTCCTCCTCTAGCACCTATTCAGAATTTTCTTTGAGTTTGGATTGCTTGGTTAATGAGAAAAAACTCAAATTTTTTTTTTCCCAAAAGGATATATCATTTAGTTGCTTATCCCTGTGGGGACATGGTTGTTGGCAATTCTCATTTACTTTTATCACTATGTGTAGATGCACCAAGACATGCTCTGCAGGCTTCTTCAATTTCAGAAGAATTCCTAGTAGCAAATGTCTGTTAGCAGTCCCAACTCTCAATACTAATCAGATTCAATTACTCTAGACAATGTGGTACATCCTCTTCTAACTCTTATGCTTTAAGTCAATTCCTCCTATATGTTCATTCATGAAGGGTGCTGGCATGGTGACAGTCCACTGTCAGCTGCATCGACGTGCATATCAAATTCATTTCTGAACCACTTGTGCACTTTTTTATTTCATTATATGACAGAGACTATATTTCCCTTCCATGAGGCCATACTGTGAGTTGCAAGCAAGGGAAGAGGAAATGTTTTACTGGTCCACCTAGTTTAAAAAAAAGTGATTGGTCCCACTCCTTGCCTGAGCAGTGCAGGAGAGCTGCTGGCCCAGGTGGCTTGGGTGCTGAAGAGCTGGTGGGCTGACAAACTCAACTACCACCTATGCCCAGATTCAGGGATTTGAGTTGGGCTACCCCAACATCTATGAGCTACTGGAGTGTGTGAAGGAGCTGGTCCTGTGGAACCATATCTGCAGGATCTCCACGTCTCAGGACAACAGCAGAATAAACAAGAGGAGTCTCTGTGAGGGTACAGTGTTGATGGTGTAGAAGAAGCCAGAAGCCTTGAACCAGACCAATGACTCATTGCAATGAACACTTGCATGTAAAGCTGACTGGGGAAAAGGGTATACAATGTGACACTGTAGCTTCCAATGCCACTATGACAAATGAATATGTGATGGAGATTCAGGAAAGATAGAAGAGCAGACTGGTATATGCATAGCAGAACTGCAGAAGTTGAGTGAAAGTTGTGGGCTGCAGTTGATAGAGGAGCAGGTCATATTCAGAAGGGTCAAAGGTTTTTTTTGAAGGGGAAGTTACAAGGGTGGAGGGCAGATATGGAAGGACTGGGAAATGAGCAGGATTGAGGTTCATGATGTGAAATTCCCAAAGGATCCATAAAAAATTATGTTTTAAAAAATTGTGACTGGGCAGGGCGGTGGTGGCCCATGCCTTTAATCCCAGCACTTGGGAGGCAGAGCCAGGCAGATCTCTGTGAGTTCGAGGCCAGCCTGGTCTACAGAGAGAGATCCAGGACAGGCACCAAAACTACACAGAGAAACCCTGTCTTGAAAAAAAATTGTGACTGGTGTGGGAATTTAAACCACACTTTCATGACATTCAATGATGCTCTCCTAACCTACTAAACCAAACCAAATTTTCCATTTTGGTCACAGTGACAGATTGTTATTGCACCTGACCATCCTTCTTACTCAGTTGTTATGACAAAACCAACTTTTTGATAGGACACATTTGTTATATAGTAACTTTTTATGATTTAATGTTTTAATTAATCTACAAGGTTCACATATATGTATTTTTAACATTACATGTATAAAAAGCCATATTTAAATTTGACATGGTGCAGATAAACATTTTTCTTTATTATTATTATTATTATTATTATTATTATTATTATTATCCCATGATCAAACACTCCTACTAGGGACCAGGTAGCCTGCTAGTAACATTTGATTTCTATCATTTTGTTCCTTTTTTCACTGTCTTCCAGGCTGGCTTCAAACTTTCAGTCCTCCTGCCTCAGCTTATCTGCCTCAGATTACCTTTGCCCCATTCACCTTGTACAGATGCAGGGGTCAGGCACTGCTCTAAGAAATCAGCTCTGACCAGACATAAGATGTGTTCTTTCACCTTGGTGTTGGAATTCCCAGCCTCAGAACTAAAGAAATGAACATATACAGTTCCTAAGCTGCTCAGTTTATGGTATATGTGATGATACATTAGTTACTTTTCTATGACTGTGAAACACCATGACCAAGACAATCTAGAAGGAAGTGTTTATTTGGGTTTTAGTTCTAGAGGGATAATTGTCCATCCCTGTCACAGGAAGAGGCAGGCATGGCAGCAGGCACGGCTTTGGAACAGGAAGCTTACAGCTCACAATCTAGAACCATAACCAGGAAGCAGAGAGAGTGAATTGGAATAGGGTTAGGTCTTAGGCTCTCAAAGCCTCCCTACCAGTGACCTACTTAGTCCAGCAAGACCACACCTCCTAAACCTCCCTAAGCAGTTTCAACAACTGGAAATCACGTGTTTAAAAGCATGAACATATGGGGCTTAGGGGGCATTATCATTCAAATCACTGCTTGTAGCAACATGAGTAGAACAAGATAGGCTTAAACTCCACAGGTCCTCCTGGATGATAAGTTCCATTTTGGTGGCTCTGGGAACTTGGAGGGTGGTAAGACAATGACAGAAACCCCACATTTCCTGTAACAATGATTGTCCCTCCACAGGTCAGGGAAGCCCTGCTCTTTTTATGTCATGTTATAATTCTGAATCTTCATCAGTTTGATATTCTGAAGAATATCACATTAATTTAAGATATTGATGAAAACATAAATCAAGAAGAGAAAGTGTTGTGTAATATCTACTCACAAAAAAACAGACCTGAGGGTAGTAGTATTACCTATTGGAGATTCAGGAACACTCAACGGCAATGAAGAGTGGGGGGTCAAATAGTCTGAGACATATTGTCACTCTCTCTCGGCAGTGACAGATGTAGACATATCAATTACACATTCAGGAAATGTGTGACCATAGAGTAAGCCCATGAACTCAGTGAATCCATTGTCAGAGATACTTGGGCCCGGTCTTTGTATAACCATTGACCTCTTATATTTGAATCACCAAGTCAGTTTGGACTGTTTGACTTCTGATTGGAAGGTCAGCTGTAGCATCTAATAATATTGGAAAATATTAAAAGTTTCCTTGTTCTAGGTTAATGGCTGATAGTACCTTTGGTAAAAGATGAGGAAAATGATTCTTGTATTCTTTTTCAATAGTGATGCAAAGTTGTTCCTTAAGGGGACCCTTCTTGAACCTCAGCAATGAAGCTGAAAACTGACTAAGCCCTGTAAAACGGTGGTGTTCTGTCCTGAGATCTGACTCGAGGCAGCATTAGTAAGGAAGATTCCTGTAAGTGGTGGGTTGGGCTGAGGGCAAGGGAGGATGAAGCGGTGGCTTTTGTAACAACAGAAGCACTTTACAGTACAAGGACAGTGGTGACTCTGAAGGCTGTGGGTCTGGTTGGCTTATATAAGTGCTTTTAGAGGCTTTGGGAGTAGGAAACAGAAAACAGGTTAAACAACTAAACAAAGAAAGACAATGCGCGACAGCTTACTGCCAGTGGAAGCTTGCTTACTCAGACCTGAACTTCCTAGCTGACCCCACAATAGCCCATGTGGTGTTAATATGCTAAAACTGCATAAATAAAAATACCATAACAGAAATTATCGGCCAGTGTCCATAGTGCTTATCTCTACGTGGCACCTATCTGCTTTGGTAGCTATAGAAGAACGACTGCCATTACTGGTCTGTGGGGTCGGGTGTCATGTGTAGAGGTTGGAACTGCATCTCTGAAGTTAACTTAACAACATTGTTCAACAGTTTATCAAATCAATAAAATGAAAATGAGTGATTTTGTGAAAAGCCATGGTTTAGCGTCTCAGAATAAGACTTAAGTGAAGAGATTATATGAGTCTGTTCTTGGGCAACCACCTCTTGGGTTAGGTTTTCTTCAATTTGACCACCATTTCTATGGCATATTTTTTAAAAGCACACTATTGCTGACTCAGTCTCAGAGTAAAGGGGCTATCTCCCAATATTGGATGGTGGAATGCATGGAATTTATTGGTATTTTCTGTTCATGTTTGGGACTTGCCTAAATCTATCACCTACTTTAAAAAACAGAATCAACTTTGTTGATCACTAAAGAGAAGTATTCAGCTTCTAGAAGACCCCTTATCACACAGCACTCAGCTAGCATCCAGTAGAGTGACTGTTGGCTAAGCCTCCCACCTTGGTATATCTGCCTCCACACCATAAATGAAAGGAGTACCTAAAAGGCTTAATGTGCTCATATGTGAAGCTTCTTCCAGCTCTAACATTCAGGAATGCCATGATTCCATATCTAAGAGTTCATGGTATACACACCCTATAGAGATGACTTCTAAGCTTAGCCAGTGTGTCACAGAGCCCCCACCATATCTGTGAAGTGGAAAAACAACAGCTCCCTTTGCAGGGTTCTCAAAAGTAAAGCATGAGTTCTTCTCCACTGGAGTCTTCTTGCTCCTAGATTTTATCTGAGCACCATATTACAGCCATTTCCTCTGAACGTTCTATCCCTTCACATCTAACTCACCAGTGATCATAAATCAGAATCCTGGTAGGGAATAAGCCATCCAGGCAGAATTGAATAGTTTCTGATTCTGCTGACAGTAATTTTAAATGACTCTCTCTGCCCTTGCCTTTGTGACAGTGTCCTCTCTGTGCAGAATTTTCTTCTTTAAATACTTCCCTAAAGTTTTAATTTGCTTCCTTCATTATGCTTTCTTACAGAAAAATTCTATGCTCAATATTGCTTTAGCAACAGTCCTCTGCTCTCACACCCTTAGAGCTGGCTCACCTGAGACCCCGCCAACACGGTCAGCTCTACTGTGTTGCCTGGGCAAGGTGCAAGGCCTGCTTTCCTGAGTGTTGTAGCTAGTGAGGGGCAGTGCCAATTCTCCCACTCTCATGACCCCAGGACCAGCTCTCCCACCTGTCAGAAGCAATGAGGGGCAGGGGATAAGGGAGGGCATCTCTCCTTTGCCTGCTTTACCATATGGTAGATGAGGGATGGGGCCAGATCTCCCATGCATGTTCATAGGGCCAGGTCATCTGTGTGTAGATGTCATTCTAAATGGTCTTATTAAATAAGAAACACAGAGCCAAATAAAGAGTTAAAAGCCCAGAGATCGAGCAGTAGCCAAGAGCTAAGACCACCTTATCTTACCACTCGCTGTTGTCCTTCCCCTGAGAGAGAGACCTTCTTCCTGTGTCCTGTCTTTTTTTTTAAAGATTTATTTATTTATTATGTATACAATGTTCTGCCTGCATGTATGTCTGCAGGCCAGAAGAGGGCACCAGATCTCATGACAGATGGTTGTGAGCCACCATGTGGTTGCTGGGAATTGAACTCAGGACCTCTGGAAGAGCAGTCAGTGCTCTTAACCTCTGAGCCATCTCTCCAGCCCATGTCCTGTCTTTTTATTGTCTTTCTGTTCTGTCTTCTCATTGGTTCTAAACCCAACCACATGTCACTGCCTGTCTATACAGACCTCTAGGTCTCTATGGTTCATACTGAGATTAAAGGTTTGGGCCACCGCTTGGCTGTGTCCTTAAACACACAGAGATTCTGCCTGCCATGTGATCAGATTAAGGGCATGTGCCACCACTGCCAGACTTCTGCTAAATGGCTTGCTCTTAGCTCTGATCTCCAGGCAACTTTATTAACGCACAAATAAAATCACATTTCAGCACAAATAAAGTATCACCATATCTGTGCCCCTACCAACAGGGTCAGCTCTGTTGTGCTGCCCAGGTGAGGTATAAGGTGTACTCTCTCAAGTGCTGCAGCCAGTGAAGGGCAGGGTCAGCTCTCTTACCCCTGTGACCCCAGGACTAGAGCAGGTGAGTTGATCCTGGCCACCCTCTTTCATCTGCCATGTGGTGGCATGGGCAGGAAAAGATGTCCTCTTCCCCCTTGCCCCTTGCCACCTGCGGCAGGCAGTAGAGCTGGCCCCAGGATCATGAGAGTGGGAGAGCTGGCCCTGCACCTCACCAGCTGCAGCACATAAGAGAGTAGACCCTGAACCTCACCTGGGCAGCACACTGCAGCTGACCCTGTTGGTGGGGGCACAGAAGAACTAGCCCTGGGGGCATGACAGCAGGAAAACTGACCCTGCTCCTTGCTGCCTGCTTCAGTGGGTGAGCTTGCCAGCCATGGTAATGTGGAAGAGCTTACCCTAGTTGTGATGATGAGGGATGAGGGAAAGCTGGCAGACTGATGAACCCAGCCAGCTACCACACAGGTTCAGAACCAGGGCTATGAGTTGGCCCACCCCAACCATGAACTGCTGGAGATGTGAGGGGCTGAACCTGCAGATACAAAGCTGCAGGATCTCCATGACACAAGGCAACAACAAGATATCCAAGAGGACTCCTAATGAGGGCCCAGTATCAGGGTGTAGCAGAAGCCAGCGGCCTCATACAAGACCATTGATTCATGTCAATGAACACTTATAAATAAAGATTGTAGCTAGAGTTTTCCTGCCTGGCCCACAGTCAGGACAAATCTCTCTCACCTGCCAGTCCCACAGCCGCTCAGACCCAAGTAAACACAGAGACTTATATTGCTTACAAACTGTATGGCCGTGGCAGGCTTCTTGCTAACTGTTCTTATATCTTAAACTAATCCATTTCTATAACTCTATACCTTGCCACATGGCTCGTGGCTTACCGGCATCTTCACATGCTGTTTGTCATCGTGGAGGCTGGCAGTGTCTCTCTGCCTCAGCCTTCCACTTCCCAGCTTTATTCTCCTCCTTGTCCTGCCTATACTTCCTCTTGCCTGACTACTGGCCACTCAGTGTTTTATTTACCAACCAATCAGAGCAACACATTTGCCATACAGAACATCCCACAGCAAAAGATTATGGGCTAAAGGATGTACTGTGTGACTCAAGGTGTCATACTACAGCTTCTATGCTGGACTTTTATTTGTTTGTTTGTTTTTGTTTTTTGTTTTTCTTTTAAATTTTATTTTATTCTGGGAGGCATTGTTGGTTGTTTTTTTACTCTTTTGCTCTTTTCTCTTTTGGGGGGCCTGCCACCCAGCTCCCAAATAAATACGCATGGAGGATTCTCCTTAATTATAAATGCCTAGCCTTAGCTTGGCTTGTTGCTAGCCAGCTTTTCTTAACTTTAAATTATCCTGTCTACCTTTTCCTCTGGGCTTTTACCTTTCCCTTAATTCTGTGTATCTTACTTTCACACTTACTCCACGGCTGGCTTTGTGGCTGTGTGGCTGGCCCCTGGAGTCCTCCTCTCATTATTTTCTTGCTCCTTTTTCTCTCTTCTTTTCCTTCCAGATTTCTCCTTCTATTTATACTCTCTGCCTGCCTGTCCCTCCTATCCTTTCTCCTACCTTGCTATTGGCTGTTCAGTTCTTTATTAGACCATCAAGCATTTTAGACAGGCACAGTAACACAGCTTCACAGAGTTAAACAAATGCAACATGAAAAAATGCAACACATCTTTGCATCATTAAACAAATGCTCCAAAGCATAAACAAATGTAACACACCTTAAAATAATATTCCACAACAGTTCCCCCCTTTTGTCTAAACAAAAATGAAAGGTCTTAACTTTAACAGGGTAAAACTACATACAACATAAACAGTTATCAAGTAGGAATTACATTTACCATAGTTTGTCCATATGTAGTTAGCATGTTCAGAGAAAATAACATATTATCTATCCTATCTTTGTGAATCCAAAGTTTTACACCTAACTTACTTTCTATCATAACTAAGGAAAACTTCAACTATAACTATCTAGTCATCAGCTTCATCAAAGACGCAGAAGGATGTAATATTATCTAACAACAGAGGCATTTGGCTGCCTGGACAGTCACCAAAGTTTCTCTGCAATGTTGGAGCATCCATCTTCAGCTTACAGACCCAGAGTATCTGGCAAACTTTTCAGTTTGAAATTTTCAGCAGGAAATTTGAAGGACTGTCCTGCCTTGTGAGAAGGGAGGTTTCAAAGCCACAGGGTGAATATGAAGGAACAGGGTGATGAATAGGATCAGGATACACGTTGTGAAATCCACAAAGAATCAATTTTTAAAATAGACAAAAACAAAAACAACAGACCTCTGGCCCCCTAGCAGAGCCCTACTCAACTCCCTCCTTCCTATGGATATTTCTATGCCTGCATTCAGCCAGTCCTCCAGCACCTACTGTCACTCACAAGTTCTGTTCCAGTAGGCCAGGGCATTTCCCCTGCAGCACAGTCAGTTAATGCTAATGTACTTCAGATTTTGCAAGAGGCACAGTGTGAGCTTAGCACCACAAGTACCAAGATTTCTACCATCTCTCTGTCTTCCCAATCTATTGATTTTAACCATGGTTTTTTGATAGATGTGACTTAAGTACCATGGCTCACTGTTACAAAGGTGAAGGCAATGTATTCTCAGATTTATTTCCTCATTAAGTGACAAAAAAGAGGCATTTCTAACCCAGAAAAGCTGGATCATGCCACTGGAGTGCACACCGTACAATTGCTTTGGATCTTTGCCAATGCCTACCAAAGCTTTGTTCAAGGACAACCTCCTAAGTTCCAGAGGTGATTTTAAAAACCAGGCATTCAAAGCTTGATAATATCTGACTTTGGATTTACATTTAGAGTTTTTGCTCTTACAATCAGCTGTTAATGAAATATGAAGTACTCTATTTTCTATTTAAGACATACTCAAATGAACAGATGAAAATAAACTCCATTTAAAAAGCATATTATATTCTAGGCCTGGAATTTCATTATGACATGAACACCTGCAAAATCAGAGTTTTGTTGCAGATGAAAAATTCTAAACTCATCTTCCAAAATAAGTTTCAAAGCTGTATCTGAGGGCTGGGGAGGTGGTTGATTTGGTAAAGTGCCTGCCAGGAGCATGAAGACAAGTTCAGATTCTCAGAACCCACACAAACAGCCCAGCACAGTAGGGCACGCCTGAAACCCCAGCACTAGCCTTGGGCTGGAGGCAGGTAGACCAACAGCCAGTCTAGCCCAAATGATAAACTGCAGGTTCACTAAAAGACAGTTTCAAAAAAACTGAAAGTGGACAGGCACAAGGAATGATACCCAGTGTTGACCTTAAGCTCACTCCACACATATGCAGACACACGCTGTGCATACCAATATGCACAAGTGTACCTATCCACACAGGTGTACCACACAAGTACATACAACATACACACACCACCACCACCATCACCACCACCACCACCACCACCACCACCACCACCACCACCACCATCTCTCACACACACCTCCCCACAAAATCTGTGTTTGAGCAGAAGCCAAGTTGCTTAGAAATCAAATACTAGAGAGACAGGCAGCAGAGCCCTTCAGCTCTGTGTGTATAACGAACACAAATCCTTAATTATCCCTGCCCCAGGGACTGAACCCCCTGGGAAGAGTCAAGTTTCCAGGTTCCTTATCAAAATGAAAGGATTGCAAAATATATTTATCATTTCGTCAGCTCTGTTTAAAACTGCCTAGGAACAAATGATGTTTGTTACTGTGGCTTTTCTCCCTTCTTTTTGTTTACAGTGTTCATAAGGACAATTAAAACTGGGCTGTAATAAGGCGTCTGTTGTAAACAACTGCAGACAAAGGAAGTGGTTTCTCTGGCAAGCATGGGGCTAAGGAAATGGAGAAGACGACTTACAGAAACCATCCATCTCAACAGAGAAGGGACCCTTTCACCCCCTCACCACCCTTTACACACTGGATGGCTCTGGGGCGAAAGTGATCAGCTTTGTAAGTTACCCTTGGAATCAGATTATAACTAGCTTATTGTTAATAATCTAATTATTCCATAGAGGTTGGCCATATGCATTCTTAGAATTTTCAGTAGCGCTTCTTTCTAAAATAAGGTCCAGGAATTCTATGTCCAGAGCATCAACAAGAATTCATCCTGCTGGATTCCTACCTTGGTACATACGCAGAGTCATATACATATATACACAGGCAGGTAGGCATGGAACACACAGACATATGCATGTGCAAGAACACAGCGCACATGCATGTTCTAAGAGACACATTCACACTTGCATACATGTACACAATATGCATAAGCACACTTTCACATATGTACACAGAAGTGTACCCTCAGACACCTACAGATGAGGACACACGAAGAAACACATGCATATTCATAGAAGGTATACAAACATACAGGTCAACACAAAAACACAGTGTACATACATGTACAAGGAGCCACACTCAGCTGTACATACATGGACATAGCTAGACAATTGCACACTGTCACTTAAGCAATAGAAAAATATAGGAGCACAATGACTGACACACATGTACATGTCTTCATCAGTAGACACATGTGCAGAGACATGAGCACTCAAAATATAGTTGCACAGGTAAACAAATGAAATGTATAGGACAAGAGTTATAACACATGTACACAACTGGGCACAAATAAGCACACACATGTCCAAAAACACACCCACAGAGATGCTGGCAAGTGTACATGCACTCACAACCACACATCCATACGCCAGAATGAACTTACGGGACACAGGGACATCTATGTGCACACATGCATTCTGCTTACACATGCACACACATGTACAAGTCCATGTCCATAGAGGCTCAGTCACATATGTCCTGCACACTCACATATGTGCACACACACATTGAGAAGAGCTGTCTGTCTTCCTATAGCTGTTTCAGGTCACTAGGCTCTGAGCACAGGCTCGTTTTCACTACTGAAAATAATCATATTCTGCCTGCCTCTCCTCAGTGCCTCGGGGAACGTTCATTCACTGCTCTTTCCCACCTCAGCTCCCAAAGCCAAATTGCTCCAATTCAAAGAAAAAAATCCCTGATCTTGAACTGAGCAGCATCTACATTTTCCTGACTTGGAATCTTGCTTGTTACCTCTTCCCCAGAGGCACAGGACAGTGGCAGAGCCCTTGGGGCTTCCTTCTCAGGGCACTGTCCATGGTAGCTTTCTCACTTCTTTATCTCACCATGAAAAGCAAATGGAGCAGATGCTAGAGCATTAAGTCTATTTTCTCCCTGGCCTAGGGCACTGATTGTGTGTGATCCGTCTTTGTATCCACAGTGCCTAGCAAAGCACCCTCCTTATAACAGGAGGCAGGGAGGCTGACAGTGAGAGCCCAGTGTCCAATCCTTTGGCTCAGTATCTGAGGTTTGTGCAGGGACACAGGAGCATGTACTTGGGCAGGAGATAGTGTGGGCGGTCTTGTAACACAGTACCTTTCTGTCTTCTTGGAGGAAAAGTCCATTTATATTCTCTTATGTTTCAAAAGATTACTTTTGATGACAGTAAGCACTGTATGAAAAGAACCCAAGGAATGTCATGTCCTAGAAAACTGCCTGGGCTTTGAAAATGGTTTGAATTTCCTGCTAATGGATAGCTAAAGCCTGGACTTCTAGTAAGTTGGGGTTTTTGTTTGTTTGTTTGTTTGTTTGGTTGGTTGGTTGGTTGGTTGGTTTGGTTTTTGGTTTTTAGATTTGTTTTATTTTTAACAATGCATAGGTGTATGGAGGGTGGTAGTTATGTCCACAGAGGGCAGTGGTAGTTGCTGATCACCCAGTTCTTGGAGCTATAGGTAGTTCCAAGCAACATGACACAGGTGTTAGGAGCTTCACTCAGCTCAACTGTCCAAGTATGCACTCTTAATGTTGAGCTCTCTCTCCATTCCTAAATCTTTCTCCGAGCATTTTTATTCTCTCGCGTGTAAATGGAGACAGTAACTATTATAGAAGCTTTGGAATTTGGGTAATAAACTGCATAGTTTCTGTTAGTTTTGATACTGGAGACATTAGCAATGAAGTAGGCATGACTGAGGATATGTAGCCATAGTCTTAGTCATGCTGTCATCAATTTCTATTGTAAGAGTCACAGAACAAAGAGCAAATGAAGTGAGGGGGGAAATGAAGACAGGTTAAATGGGACGTAAGGAAGCCAGCTACCCAGTCCATGAGCCACCACTGAGAGTCACTATAACCTATCATTTGGACACTCAGACCCACTGCCATGATAGGCAATATCAAGTGTGGATCACCACCATCAATTCCAGGTCTAGGGTGTCTAGCACAGCAGACACCTCATCTCAGAACACACCATGATCTGTATATATTCTCCCCCACAGGCTCATGTATTAAAGTCTTGACCTCACCTGATAGTTTTATTTTGGAAGATTCTGAACATTATAGGTTGTGAGAACGAGTTAGAGGAAGAAGGTCCCAGAGGATGTATAGGTAGAGATTGTGCCTAGCCCTTAGTCCTCTCTTTGCTGTTTGCTTCCATTTTGGCTTCCATAAATTGAGTAGCTCTTCTCCAATCTCTTCTTCTCTCCACAATACAAAACCTCGCACAGCCAGGCGGTGGTGGCGCACGCCTTTAATCCCAGCACTCGGGAGGCAGAGGCAGGCGGATCTCTGTGAGTTCGAGGCCAGCCTGGTCTACTGAGCGAGATCCAGGCAAAGGCGCAAAGCTACACAGAGAAACCCTGTCTCGGAAAAACAAAACAAAACAAAAAAAAAAAAAAAAAAAAAAAAAAACCTCGCACATCATGAGCTAATATTGTATGACCAGTTCTCCTGAAGTGAAACATCCCCTACTTGCGGGAAATGGGACACTCATAAGACTCAGGAAATAAAGTCACAAGTCACAGGAAACTCCTAGAATTTACAAGATTAACAAGACTGATCCCCAGTGTTATATAAAAAGTAATGGCTGCTGGGGAGATGAGACTCTGGCCAGCTGAGCTGACACCAAGTTATGCAGAGAACTCTAGGGATGCAGCTCTCGTGAGTCATTGTCCATGCTGGGGTGGACTTGCCGGCAATGCAAAGAGTCGTCTATGCTTCTGTAAGCAATTCCAACAAACTCTCTAGTTCACTAATCTGGAGGTAAGTGGACTTGTTTCTCTGGTTTGCTGTCAGTGTCCTGGGGTGTTCATAAGAAGTCACACAACTACCATTGATCTTTTGTCTTTTAACTAGTTCTCTCTGGTATTTTGGTCATTGCATAATAGCAACTCATTCAGAATACAATTCTTTTATCTGTCTATCTATCTATCTATCTATCTATCTATCTATCTATCTACTATCTATATTTCAGTTATTTATTCACTTATTTATATGTGGTGTGTGTGTGTGTGTGTGTGTGTGTGTGCCAACATAGTGTATTTGTGGCAGTCAGAAGATAACTCTCAGGGGCAAATCTCTCCTTCTACTGTGGGTAGCAGAGATAAAACTCAAGTACTTGGGCATGTGTCACCAGCACTTTTAACCATTGAGCCATCTTGCCAGCCTCACTATATAATTATTATTCTGGTTTAAAATATCTAGAAGGTTTATGGGAATTTATGTTTAGTATAATAAATCCAAACTATAGAGCTCTGATATTAAATTACACTTATTACTTCTTATACTTCAGACTGGCTATGTCATTTAATCTCTCTGAAAATTGTCCACATGTGGAGCCAAGAAGTTAATACTTGCCTTCCTGGCTGATGAGTTAATTAGAGAATATAATTCAAATGCCTTGTGGTATATACTAGCAATGACTGAATGACAACACCCTTTTATATATTTATCCATTTTCATCCAATAGCTAATTCTTAATAATCCTTTCCAGATACAGATTCTAATCCAGTAAGGGTATAATTATCATGTTCATAGTGCATTCTGCACATGTCAGAACTGAGGAGAGAGACCAGGTGAGGAAATCAGAAGTATCACTAACTCCCACTGACAACCACTCCAGATAGCATCAGTGTAACACCTGACTCTTCTGAGTTGTCAATCTCATTACTCCTGGGAGCCAGGATGTGTATAGTGTAAACTAACCTAAAAGTTTAAAACACAATGAATGTTCTTGATAAGAAAAGCAAAGTATCTGGAAAGAAAGAATAAACGTTTGAAGTAGTTGGAATCTGATGCTTTCATCATAGAGACTTTTTTTCTCCTCTAGAAGGGTCTCCCCGACTTCCTGAGCAGGATGATGTCATATTTATCAGCCAAGTCCTGACCTGGATATCAAAAGGCCTGTATTGCATTCTGTATTACAAAGTGAGTTGTGGGGATGGAGAGATGGCTCAGTGGTATACTTGCTGCTCTTTCAGGGGACCTGGATTCAGTTTCCACTGCCACATGGCAGCCTACAACCGTCTATAACTCCAGTTCCAGGGTACCTGATGCCTTTTTCTGGCCTCTGTAAGTACCACATGCATATAATACACAGACATTCATGCAGGCAAAACACTCATGGACACACAATACATAAATCATTTTAAAAGATTGTGGATAAACAGACAAATTTTCTCCCCATGCTGTTAGTCTAGCACTGAAGGTTGCTTGAAGGGGAGGGTGGAGGTAACGAGTATTATAATCTTATTAACAAAGGGCAGTCATTTAAATCAAAAGCAAGGTTGTTAAGTTACTAATTCATCCCTATTCCTAGTTTCCTCATTTTCCTTTATCCTTGTGAAAAGCTGAGGCTTGGATCAGGGGAGCCTGTCTTGAAATCACTGGTTCTGGAAACTGGAAGCCTCCCCCTGGGATCCTGTGCTGTTTCTGAACCTCATCTCCCCTCCTCAGAACCTCAGCACCATGATTGTACCTTCTCCTCCAGCTCATACTCTCTGACTCAGGCTAGCAAGGCACCTACAATGGGAATCTACAGCCTATTAAGTATTGTACCACATTCTTAAGATCCTGGCACGTGGAAGGCAGACGCAGGGAGACTGCAAGTTTCAAGGTAGTCTGTGATGCATAGGGAGTTCAATGAAGCTAATCAGAGCTACATAGGAAGTACTTGTGTCAAATTTACAAAGCTGGGCAAGTGAAATGTCTCAGTAGGTAAAGGCACTTGCTGCCAAGCCTGACGACTGGAGTTCAATCCCTGGAACTCTCATGGTAGAGAGAAGTTATCAATTCTGACCTTTCACAATTGTGCCATAGTATATATGTACATGCATAGATAGACAGACAGACAGACAGACAGACAGACGGACGGACAGATAGATAGACAGACAGATAGATAGATAGATAGATAGATAGATAGATACATACATACATACATACATACATACATACATACATACATATTTAACCTCTCCCCAAAGAAAAGAATCCAACTTCACTTTGCGCTGACATTAAACAGTGGTTGTGGTGGTATTGTGTTCCCCAAAATATTGTGCACCGTAATAAACTTATCTGGGGTCAGAGAACAGAACAGCCACTAGATATAGAGGCCGGAAAATAGTGGCACACACACCTTTAATCCTAGCATTCCAGAGGCAGAGATCCATCTGGATCTCTATGAGTTCAAGGCCACACTGGAAACAACTAGGCATGATGACTCATGCCTTTAATCCCAGGAAGTGATGGCAGAAATGTATATAAGGCATGAGGACCAGGAACTAGCCTGGAAGCTTTTAGGTTTTGGAGCAGCAGTTCAGCTGAGACCCATTTGGATGAGGACACAGAGGCTTCCAGTCTGAGGAAACAGGATCAGCTGAGGAACTGGCGAGGTGAGGTAGCTGTGGCTTGCTCTGCTTCTCTGATCTTCCAGCGTTCACCCCAATAACTGGCCTCGGGTTTGATTTTATTAATAAGACCATTTAAGATTCATGCTACAAGTGGTGAAGGGCTGAAGTCATGAGAACGCAGCTATTTAGGGTTTGCATGTTTGCTTCCAGCATGGACACACTTTCTCCCTCGTCATTCAACAGAACACTAACTTGGGTTCTATGGTAAAGGGTTTTGTAATTACAGCTAAGGACCCTCATAAAATGATTTTAAGAAACAGAGATTTTTGGGAATGTCTGACAAAACCAGCAATGGGGGCATTTAAGAACCAGGGCTTCACTTAGGCTCATCACAGTAGTTAGACAAATTCCTTAGACTGGGCCTGGAAGAAGCAGAACCTTGCAGTAGATGACTGGTTGGGTGCCACATTTAAAGGGTGTGGGAGTGGCCAATATGGGGCAGACTGCTCTTAGGCTTACAGCCAGCAGAAACATGTGGAGCTCAGTCTTGTAAGCTTGAGGAAGGAATCTTCTCAATGCCTATTGAGCTAGGAAGCATGTTGATTTCAACCTTGGGACATTCAACGTTGAATCTTCAGTACCACATACAGCCTCCTGAATCTGCCATGCATACTCTCCTGATCTATGAAATCGATGGACTATGAACCAATATATGAGTAATTGCTAAGTCATTAAATTTACAAATCCTGCTATACCACAGTGGAAATCTGAAACACTTCAACTAGAGAAAGCCACAGAGAAATAAATAGACTTTTGTTTTACTAAAAAAAAGCAACTTCAACAATTTAGCTGAATATTCTGCTCTACATGACCCAGCTAATACATTAATGCTATTCACAGTATGAAGCATCCTGATGGCCACTGACAGGGAAACACCTGCTGTGAATGTTCTGTTAGAAATCACCACACCTTTCTTCATGTGTCTATAACCAGAACCCTCCTCTACTGTTAGGTAGATTCCTTTAGGGAAAAAAAAGTAAATCTAGATTATTCTCCATTCTAGGACAATTTGCTCTGTGGCAATTTGGAGTTTAAATACCCTCATCTCATGAGTCATTTTCCCTTGTGTGACATTCATACATCTTATTTGAGGTTGGTGGGAATCGGTGAGAAGGGAGGGCCAAGAATTCCCTGGGCAAGGTTCTTGAATGTGCAGCAGAGGAGCAGTAGCAAGAAGACATCAGGAATGTCATTAAACCAGCTTCCTATTGCTCAGAAGCAGGCACACTTTGCCAGCCCTTCACTTTTGCATCCTGGTGGCAGGAAATGCGTCAACAAAAATGAAGGTCCTTCGCAGGCTTCTAGAGCAGAAGGCAAATGACACAAGGAGAAGGTCGAGAGAACACTTTTTCTCTAAGGTCAGAGACACCTAAGTACTGAATTAATTTTATTATTGTTATTATTTTAACTTCAAATTTTGAGCAATCATTTTCAAAAAAAAAAATAAAAAAGCAAGCAATTTCACTAAAGGCACAACCAGAGCGCCACCATGTGGAGGAGCCTTTGTGGATTCACAGGTGCTCAAGAGGCTTGCACACTAAGATCCTGTAGCAACTTAAGACAATCTGCAACATGGTGGAAAAGGTCAGAAAAATAAGTGGTCAAGAAAACAAAGGTCTTCAAAAGTTTCTACTTACACTCTATATTGCTTTTAGTCAATATACTTATAGAAGGTGTGACAATAACTCCCAACTCCAGGTTCTGTGCTACATATATATGTATATGAGTGTCATGTTTAAAGCAGTTATTGTATTTAGTCACGTGTGTTATTTTCAAAACTAGAGCAACATAGTCAGAAACAGCCCAGTCATACAGGGAAGTGTTTTGTCTGGTTTATAAAAAGTCCCATTTATTCAAATCCCTCCAGACATCTGCTAGTCAGTAAGCCCTGTCCACAGTAATACTGGTGGTTTCAGATTTGTTTGACTGTAAGGCCATAGTTGTAGTTTTTATTGTTTATCACTCAATTCTTCAGTTATAATAATCATTTCTAATGATGCTACATCCTTTTATTGCTCTGCTGTAGGTTTTAGTTCTGGAGAAGAATGCTTGGATTTCCTTGCATAGCTTTTCTGACCCATTTTCCCCAGGGAGCTTGACTTATGATCTCATCAATACTACAATGTGATCCAAGTGTAGTTCCTAAAAGGAAATGTAGGGGACAAACATCAATGTGAAGCATGCTGTCATTTCAACATTCGTCCACCCAAGTCTTTCCTGCAGAGAAAAACATGGCGTATGTGCAGTGACTTCAAGTGCCTGTTTGCTGGTGTATACTGAGCATCCTTCTATACTGTTTGATGTCCTCTGGTCCATTGTAACTAAGGTTTTCTCCAGTCCTGACCAGCCCCATGGACCCCACAGCTGCTTATAAAATAATCACTCAGAAGCTTATATTAATTAAAACTGCTCAGCTATTAGCTCAGGCCTACCACTGACTAGCTCTTACATTTAAACTCAGCCCATTTCTGTTAATCTATATGTTGCCATGTGTTCTGTGGCTTTACCTATGTGCATTACATGCTGCTCCCTAGATGGCGGGCTGGTATCTGCTGTCTTAGACTTCCACTTCCTGGAATTTTCCTTTCTTCTTGCCCCACCTATACTTCCTGCCTGGCTACTGGCCAATTAGCATTTTATTTATCAACCAATCAGAGCAACACATATTCATAGCATACAGAAAGACATTCCCCCATCACTTCCTCTTTTCTATCTAAACAAAAGGAAGGTTTTAAATTTAACCTATTAAAATTACATATAACAAAACAGTAATCAAGCAGGAATTATAGTTATAATATCTAGTCTATTTACATTTGGCAAAATTAAAGAAAATATTTTATCTTAGTCTATTTATATTTGGCAAAATTAAAGAAAATATTTTATCTGTCCTGTATTTATCTAATTCATCTTGTATCGTAACCAAGGAAAATTATAACTATCTAGTCTTCAACTACATCAAAGGCCTCAGAATGATATAATATTACCTAAGTAAATAGGAAGTGCATTGTAAGCAACTTCTAAAAATCTAGAATGACAGAGACAGCTGTCTGCCTGGAGAGTCATCAAAAGTTCCTCTGCAAAGTTGGGGCATCCATCTTCAGCCCACAGGCCTAGAGTCTCTCTGTCACTTCTGTGTCCTGTAGAATGTCTGGCAGTTTCTTTAGTGATGGGGAATGTCTTTCTGTATGCTATGAATATGTGTTGCTCTGATTGGTTGATAAATAAAATGCTGATTGGCCAGTAGCCAGGCAGGAAGTATAGGTGGGGTAAGTAGAGAGAAAAATTCTAGGAAATGGAAGTCTGAGACAGCAGATACCAGCCCGCCATCTAGGGAGCAGCATGTAATGGCACATAGGTAAAGCCACAGAACACATGGCAACATATAGATTAACAGAAATGGGCTGAGTTTAAATGTAAGAGCTAGTCAGTGGTAGGCCTGAGCTAATAGCTGAGCAGTTTTAATTATTATAAGCTTCTGAGTGATTATTTTATAAGCAGCTGTGGGGTCCATGGGGCTGGTCAGGACTGGAGAAAACTTCAGTTACAGTCCATGGGTGATCAGTCAGTGTGGTTTCACCAGTGAGTATTTTATCAACATCACAAAAGTCACCTGACTTTAGTTGAAAGTTTCCCTGAGAAGATACTCATCTCATAACCACCCCAATATCAAGGCACTTGTGTAATTTTTAGGTTTATTTATTTTTATTTTATATACAAGGGTGTTTGCATACGTGCATGTATGTGTGCCAAGTGTGTGCCTGGTGCCACCAGAAGACAAAAAGGGCATCTGTTTTCCTGAAACTAGATTTATGGATGGTTATGAGCCACTATGTGGGTACTGGGAACCAAACCTAGGTGATTTGCCAGAGCAACATGTGCTCTTAACCGCTGAGCTATGTTGATCTGAGCCTCAATTCCCACTTCTCCAATATTAGACACATACCAAAATGGGAGCTTGAATCTTCTTTCCACATTAATGAAATCAACAAGAATCAAGGCATCAGCAATGTCACACATGTGACCTTTGTTTAGGGTGCTGATGCCAGCATGCCCTTTCCAAGAAAGAATGTGCTTATTGATCAGAAACCCTCATAGTGTCTGAAGATACTTAATTGTTTTCTTTGATATTCTGTGTTTAAATAATCTTTGCCTTCAATTTTTTCTTTGAGGACTTGTAGCTGCTTCTTCTTTTTATATTATCAATCTATTTATAGGTGAGAGGAGATATATGGTCAGTGTACTAAATTAAAGAAGGAAATGCTATTGTCACTCTGATCTCTTCACTTATCTCCACAATGAAAGAACAAACAGGTGATTATACCCTTCCACTGTATCTTTATATGCCATTCCCAATAATCTAGGATAAAACCCATATTTGGCACCACTATTTGGCTAAGAACCTGTGGCTAAACAGGTCACAGTTCCTAAGGGAAAACCTACTACTATTACAGTGAAAAATGCACATAGTAAGACACTGACTCCTACTGACTTATTGTTGTACTCATAGATCAGTGCATCTCCCACCCTTCATTTGAGAAACATATATTTGCAACAGATGATGTTTAACACAATGACCCCCAACTGGCCAAGGTGCAAAGAATAAGAGATGCAGAATGATCATCCCTGAAGGTAAGATACATACAACCTTTCTTCCAAGGCAAAGGGATCACTGTAGAAAAAGAAGCAGAAAGAGCGTAAGAGCAGAGGCAGTAGATAGCTACAGGAAACATTATCTGCTGGACACAACAAGGTGGCTACACATAATGAACTCACAGTGGCTGCGATGATACATACAAGACCTGTGCAAGTCCAAGCTAGACCAAATCCCAGCAAGGAGAGGGGAGCCGGGCACACAATCCCACCCAAAGCTCTGGAATTATGGACAGTTGACAGCTATTGGGAGAGAGAGAAAGCGTGAGAGACACACAGACACAGACAGAGACAGAGAGGTTTCTCTGAGAGTGTAGCCCTGGTAAGTTGATTGTTCTTGTGGAAGATCACACACCTAAGACCATTTGGGCAGCACAATTGGTCTTCAGGGGTTCAAGAAACAAACAAACCCCTTTAAAGAGACCACACACTTCCAGGAATTCTACCATTATTTGAAACTTGTTCTATTTATCCTTGTTGGGAAATTCCTCTCCATCATATGCCAAATGAATTTTTAAAACTTAGGGAAGAGGAAATCAGTTCTTTCACACATTTTCCCTATTCACGTAGTATTGCATGCTATAAATAGGCTATATAACAAAAGTTAGAATATTTTAAGGCAAAAAGAAATATTCATGTAAAGAATAAGGCTGGATAGATTTGAAATAGGCTCACCCAGCAAATTTTGAGTTCTTTTCATGTATGGTGTATATTTAGAATAATTGAACTGTGGTGTTTCAAAAATACTCTGGTTATGCAAGACCAGAAGAATACAAGCAAAGCTCTGCACACATACAACAAATGTGTATAGATTCTATCCAGCCACACATTTCCATAGTACTAGAAAACTGGTGTGAACCCTTCCTTTGATCCTCAGACCAAATTGGGACCCATGAGCATCAGTTCCCATCTTAGACATAGCATGGTGTTCACTCTCTTTCTAATTTTGAGAGCAGCAGCAGACAATGCTGTATAGATGCAGATGCCAGAAACAGAAGAACAGTTAAATAGGACAAGGCTGAGGCTAGCAGCAGACTGGAGGATGAAGGTGGAAAGCAGGAATCAGAATGAACTTCAGGGTCAAGCATTCAGTTATGACAAGGAAAGTCGGGGACTTGGGAGATGGCTCAGTTGGTAAAGTTCTTGCTTCACCAGCACGAGAGCCCATGGATAAAATGCCAGGCATGCTGACAGATGCTTGTAATGCCAGTACTGGGGAGCTGCAGACAAAAATATCTCTAGGGTTTGATGGCCAGGTAGCCTAGCCTAGTTAGTGAGAAACCTTATCTCAAAAATAAAATGAGGGTGACATGTGAAGACAACACAAAGGCCATCCTCTGTGGATGCTATGTGAACACGCAACAATACATACAGGTGCACCTTAATACAGTGTAACACACACACACACACACACACACACACACACACACACACACACACACACATTCACATGGAGTAAGTCAGGAGACCAGAGAACTGAGAAGATGGAACAACAGCAAGAGGGGAGGAAGAGGCCAGATCTTTCAGTATGAGCATCTCTCCAGTTTCTGGAGGTTCCTCTGTTTCCTTGGATGTGGACAAAGTAGAAGGTATGAGGTCTGCATGAACCGAAGGCACAGAGCTACAGAAGAAAGGAAACTCCACTTTTGATTGGAGGAAACAACTAAAAGAAAAGAAAATGCGACTGTCACTCATTAACAAGGAGGTACCAGGCAACTGTCAGCCATTAAACAAGACCTTTGAGGACCAAAGCCCTATCTATACCCATACATCTTTGAAGGGTCATTTCCGCTATTTTCAGCTAAAACTTTATGATGCCAAGCGGTAGATACAAAGACATTCTTGTCTTCCATTTTCACCTTCAAACACAGATTCCAATCATGACTGTAAGCTAACCATTCCCCCAAATGTGGCCAGGTTCCCTTTGTTCAAGGGTGCTCCTGCTTTGGAGATAACTTCCTTACGTGCTGCAGATAGTTTTTCTGTTGTTGTATCTTTTATTTTAGCTTTGCACTCACCAAGATGTCCATCCACTGTGTTTGGCTATGCTGCTTCTATCTTTTTATGTTGAAAAAAATATTTGAACACATACATTTACTAGGACACGGTCTTGACTGACTTAGAATTTTACCACAGGGACACATCTTCCCTGACATTTTCTCTTCTGTTGTTCTCCTTGTTTTAGTGTCCAGAAAAATGCTACATGACAGATATAGATGAGAAGTCTGTCAAGGGACATTCCTGGTATAACCTTGATATTTGTAGCCACAAATATATGAGGTACAGGATTCCTCCAGCACCCTCAGAAGGATTTGTGTGGAGGCCAGCTTCACAGAGACACGTGGCAGAGGCACAAATTATCCTCTTTTTTTTCCTTTGAAATATTCACCTGCAAATGAAAGACAAGGGCTACTGCAATTAAAGAGCAAAGATCTCTGTGTATGGTTTACTTTTGTGTAGACACATGAAGCTTCATCAAATGGCAATAATGTTTGTTTTCCTGGCAGCTGAAATCACAAGCTCTTCCTGACATTCAACATCTTGTAACATTCTTAAAGATTAGAGGAGGAAAAAAATCACAATACTCAACAGAAGGGTGGGAACACTGGGTGCGCTATGCAGAAAAGGACCCTGGGAGCACCTGTGCTTTGAGCCCTGTGGGCCATCTCAGACCCTGGCTGACTTGTATAGTAAGTGAGACTTGAAGAAAGCCCCCTCTCCCCCACTTTACAAACTGGAAGCCTTTTCTGCCACTCCTTTCCCATCCCTCTCTGAGAAAGAACACATTTCCAGTCCCATTCTGAACCAATTAACCTCTAAAATAAAATAATCAGGAAGAAGGGGACTTGTGAAGGCATTTGGTGATAGGTTTCAAGATAGAACTAATTACTAAACTCACTGGGAGCTCCCGAAGGCAGCAGCAATAAAGGGAACAAGTACCTGGGATCGGTAGATCCAGATAATGCGATCTGTAACCTGGACCAATGTCCAGACTTTTGTGCATAGAAGGACTCCCGAGTGACTTGGAAAATCAGCCAGGCTTAAGAACCATTGGTCAATTCTTATCTCCCAACACTTAATGAGAAAGAAAAAAAAAAAGACCTTTTAAAATAAAAATGAAATTCCCTAGTTTGTGAATGTAAGGCATAGTCCATAATTTCATGAAGTCTGTCTAAAAACAGACTATATCTCTGCATACTATTTAAGTAGTTATACTTAGGTTAATATCTCATTTAGAAAAGTAATTCATTAGAAAAAATTACAAAATGTTCTTTCTTTTGCTGCTGAGGGCTAAATTGAACTGAGGCCCTGGCGTGTGGAGAAGGAACACGGCTCCTTCTCCCAAACCAGAAATACGCTCAGCAGAGCTGGTCATCGCCTGGGGCCAGGGCCTTGGTGGAGCTCCAGCTTCAGATCCTTAGAACTCAACTTTTCCTACCCTAAGGGGGTGTGGTTATCACTCCCAAGGCCCCTGTGTGCTGAGCTGATGATGTGCTTGAGATACCCAGTGTTCCCCTTGTGTACCATTGTTTGATTGGCCGCTCACTGACTTAATCCCATTCTGTAATGTCCTAGCTTCCCCTAGAAATGGGATAAAAGAGACTGCACTTCTTAATAAACCTACCTGGTGTAAGACACATCTGTGCAAGAGTTTCTGAGTCTACCTGTACTCTCTTCTTTGTTTCTGACCCCCAGGATCCTGCCACTGAATCCTGGTCATTTTGCTATTACTATATTTCATCTTGAAAGAAATGTGTAAACATAACAGTGTACAAATGTAAGAATTTATATCCCCAAATGGGGCATGCTTTGTATTTTGTATTTCCCCCTGTGTTGTCACTGTGACATAGTATTTGACATGAATTTTTAAAGGGTTTATTTGGCTCACGGATTCAGAGGACTCAGTCAATGGTTTTGGTTCCATGTACTTGGGTAGAACATCATGGTAGCAGATCAGGGTGGAGGAGCAGAGTTCATCACCTCATGGTATCTACCAAGCACACAGAGCATGAAAGGAAGAGACCAGGGATGATACACCACCAAGCCCTGTCCTCCACTAACCTGATCTCTAGCTAAGCCCACCTCCTAACATTTCTTCAACTTCTCAATAAAGCTCCCATACTTAAGGACCAAGAGTAAAACATGAGCCTTTGGGGGATATTTCATATTTGTCCCATAGCACCTCAGGTGGCTTTTATTGTTGTGTCAGAAAATAAAATATAGGGCAAAATGTTAAATTACTCTTTTTCTCCAGCAGGCTCTGTTTATATGGCATTTTCTATTTCTATTAAAATAAACTATCTTATTTACCACATAAGTTTACAATTTTAAACTTCCAACATATGTCTATAAATATTATATATATATATATATATATATATATATATATATATATATATATATAAATTTTTACACTTACAAAATGATATCACAAAGTGGCATTCTAACACTTTAAATTTCCTGAAAATTTCAAGATCTATCCATTTTGCTGATACATATACTGAATTCTTTATTCTGAACCTTGTATGAACATTCTACTTTATAAATAAAGAATCTCTATTTCCTTATTTGAACATAAATTATTGACTGCACAAAGAAAAATTCTGGACAGCTGATATGTTTCTTCATTATCGTACATGTACAAGAGTTTCTCCAAGTATTTGAGATAAACTGTAAAGCTGAAATATTTTTCAAACTTACCAGGTAGTTTCTTCTTCTCCAAATACCATTTTTATTTATTTAGGGACAAGTCCCCTGTTGTGGGAGGCCAGATCTCGCCTTTTCAAGGGTTCCTAGGAGGAAGAGAGAGGGATAAGAGAATGTTAGATAGAAAGAGAGACCTAGTTGATGAGAAGAAAGACAGAAACACAGGATAGCTTCAGGAGGACCTGGGTCGATATCCAACATCCTTTTCCGTTTATTCAAAAGGGCTTTTTATAACAATGCCAAGGGGTGGGGCAAAAGACCTCCCCCTTGCTAGATCAGAGCACAATACACAGCCAAGTGTAGACTCTTCCAAACACCTGGTAACCGTGCCTGTGGTCAAATCGTCCCCTTTTGCAATCCTGCTGGGTAAAGCAAGCTCAATTCTCAGACCCTGAGTTTCTCGATAAGAAACCTCTGTGGGTCTCCACACCCTGTCATCTCTGACAAGGCTGGACCTCACTCTTAACTCAGTCTACCATAGAACTTGCAGCAATCCTCCTGCCTCATCCTCTTGAACACTGGGATTTCAAGCATGCACTTCCACACAAAACATCTGATTAATACTTTATTCATCTGTGTATAGTGATGTGCAATTCCATAAGAGTTTGTCAATGTTGACGTTATCTGTCTTTTACAATGTCAATCTTATTTATTTCAGTTATTATAGTAAATACTTCATTAAACATTTGTGACATTGATCACTTTTTTATGTTCATTATGCATTCAGTATTTCCTAGAACTTGTGCACGCTTAGAAAAACTTTCACTTGAGAAATGTCTAGATCAAAGATTTGTTCCCTTTTTGATGAACTCTTTATTCTAGTTAATTTAATGCCAAAATCAATGAATTTATTTAGGACAACAATTTCTCATAAGAGGATTCTGAAATCAATGAAATGAAAATACCAAAGCACTTCATGATAAGGTATACAACTTACTGAACTTCTTAAATATGGCAAAATGATTATGTCAAGGTGTCCAATCTTTGCTGCTGAACAATGAGGTTTTAAGTGCTAGCTCCACTATTCAGAGCTGAATGAACAATTTCTTAACCTTCTTGGAGAATATACAAAATCGTGACTATAAAAGAATTCAACAGTTGATATTTATCTCATATTTGCAAGCACGCATTTAGTACAACATTTGGAGCATAATAAGTATGTGTATTTTGTTATAATGATCATGATGGTGTTGACTGGTGGGGGAAAAAGTGATGGTGATTGTAACCTACTACATTTCCCACAAAAACACATTATAGATGAACATTGTTAAGCCAGGTCAGATCCATGTAGCAAGGATCTGAACTTAGGCAGAAAAAGATTCAGAAATATTTTCTTTTTCTTTTTTGGTTTTTCAAGACAGGGTTTCTCTGTGTAGCCCTGGCTGTACTGGAATACACTCTATAGACCAGGCTGGCCTCCAACTCAGAGATCTGTCTCTCAGTGCTTGGATTAAAGTCATAGCTACCGTGCCGGGCCACAAATAATTTCTTTTTTTTTTTTTGGTTTTTCAAGACAGGGTTTCTCTGTGTAGCTTTGCGCCTTTCCTGGAACTCGCTTTGAAGACCAGGCTGGCCTTGAACTCACAGAGATCCACCTGCCTCTGCCTCCTGAGTGCTGGGATTAAAGGCGTGCGCCACCACCGCCCGGCCACAAATAATTTCTTAATTACAATGAATAAATACCAATGGAATGTCAATGCCACATCAAGTTTCACTGGCCTGTCTCTGCCAATTGTTTTTTTGTTTTGTTTTGTTTTGTTCTTCTCTGTCTGGTATTCTGCTGGATATTTTACTTACATTTGCATTATTTCACCTACTATGTCTTACAGTAATCCATGAACTTGTATTTTATCCCTATTTTACGTATGAAGCAACTAGGAAAGATCCATTCACTTTCCCAAAGTGACAACTACTAATAAAGCCAGCATTTTACTCTGCACTTTTTGTGGCTCAGAAATCAGTATTGTTTCCATTATAAAGTTGTTTATTGTCTGTCTAAAAAAAAGGAACCTTACCATTATACCCGCAGATCAATGCATTTCTCAACTTCCATTTGAAAAGATTCTATTTGCAATAGATGGAGATTAACACAGGGATCCACATGACTGGCCAAAGTGTAGCAAATAAGAGACTACTGAATTCTCAGCCCTACAGAGAACATAGATACCACATACCTTTTCCTCTCAAGCCTCAGTGATCATCATGGAAGAGGGAACAGAAAAAGAGGAAGAGCTGGGAGATGAAGGATGATGACTCCATGGAAACATTATCTTCTGGACACAGCAGGGCAGCTACACACAAGAACTCACAACAGTTACAACAGCATAGACACAACCCATCCAAGCCCAAGCCAGACTAAATCCCAGTGTGGAGAGAGGAACTAGGAACACTTCCCCAGGCCTAGCCTTGAGGATATTTATGGTGATACTATGTCCCCCCAAATATTGTGCACCTTAATAAACTTATCTGGGGTCAGAGAACAGAACAGCCACTAGGTAGTCATAGAGGTCAGAAAATGGTGGTACATACACCTCTAATTCTAGCATTCTGGAGGCAGAGATCCATCTGGATCTCTGTGAGTTCAAAGCCACACTGGAAACCGCCAGGCATGATGACACACACCTTTAATCCCAGGAAGCAGAAAGGTACGTAAGGCGTGAAACCCAGGAACTAGAGCCTGGTTAAGCTTTCAGGCTTTTGAGCAGCAGTTCAGCTGAGATGCATTCTGGATGAGGACTCAGAGGCTTCCAGTTTGAGGAAACAGGATTGGCTGAGAAGTTGGAAGGTGAGGTTAGCTTTGGCGTGTTCTGTCTCTCTGATCTTTCAGCGTCCACCCCCAATACCTGGCTCCAGGTTTGTTTTTATTAATAAGACCTTTTAAGATTCATGCCACAAATATGGCAATTGTTAGCTGCTAAGAGAGGGAGAGAGAGTTTTCTCTGAGTACAGCCCTGGTAAGCTGACCATTCTCCAGTTTAAGGCCACAAATGTGGGCAGTACAAGTTGTTCTTGAAGGTTTAGAAAGAAGGACATAAAGTTGGATGGGTTGGGAAGGAAGAATGGATCTGGAAACAGGACAGGGTTCAATATGATCAAAACGCATTGTACAAAACTCTTAAAAAGCTAGCTTATCTTAAAAAGAAAAGATGTTTCATTTTGATAGAGGACTGCATTTTCTGGCAATCTAATGGCCCAAACCTTATGCCATGTCTTCTCTGAGATAAATACTATCAATTTGCTAATGTCTTCCTTGTTTATAGCATTTTATGCTGGAATTCTTTGAATATTCTCCATGACCCTTGCCTCATTTAATTACTGAAGTTGGCATGCAGAGGTTTTAGCAATTTTGAGAATCTAGTGGGAAATTTGCCAAGTGTCTCTTACATTCTGAATTCTCATTTAGCTTGTCAATGCCATAATTACCTTGTTAAGAGCTGAATTACTGGACTTACTCGTGTTTAATGTGCTTTCTGATGTGAACAATGGACCTCTCTCTGTGGTCCCTTTGTTTCAGACTTTCTACATTTTCTGTTTGTATAATTCATTTTATGAGTATCTTAAGAATTGTTACTGTTATCAAGCATAAATAGTGTGTTCTCCTAATTGTTTGATGTTAAATTCAAAGCACTTTAAATACATGCATTTAGTCAAAAATTTAAAAGCTCTTCTAGCAGAATTATCCAAGACAAACCTGAATGCAGACAACAAGAGTTTTGTATGAATTCTAATCTTATTTCTTATCTCCAGTCATAAATCCAACTTAAACATTTCACTGATGGATCTGAAGAGATGGCTCATCAGTAAAGATCACTTGCTGTACTTGCAGAGGACCCAGGTTCAGTTCCTAGCACCCACCTGGTGGTTTACAAACACCTGTAACTCCAGGTTCAGGGGATCTGAACCCCTCTTCTGGACTCCTCAAGACACCAGTACATGTATTCATGCCAACACATGTTACACATACATGAATACCAGCAATCACTCATACATGTAAAATAAAAATATCTAGATGGTTTTTAATCTACACTGTTCCACAACTTAATTATAATGAGTTACCTCAAATATCGTTAGAAATATGTGAATGCCTATTACTCACAAGCACATACATTTATATAATAGAACTCTAAAAACTAGGAAAATCTAGACCACTCACAAAGTCCATCCTCTGATAAATTATATATATACAATAATAATGGTATAATTAATATAATATATATAGTTGTACATTTTATATATAATATATATCTTTCTCATTGGAAAATCATCACATGAGCCGTTTATTTTCATGAACATAAATCTATTGCTACATTGTTTTATTGTAGAAGAACTTACAAGTGCTGAAATCTAACTAAAATTATTTTATTCTACGTAAAAACACTAATCTGGAAGCCCATGTAAATGAGCGACAATACACACTCTGATGCCATACTTTAGTCCTTTTCTGTGTACACTGAATGATTTCTATATAATTTTGAATACTCTGTGATTTTAAATGAAGTTTCTTTTCTTACTATATAGTAATTGAACAAAAACAGGTTTCAGTATGACATTTTCATATATGTAATTTATATTAAATATGTCCTCCTAAAATCAGAGTTGTCTGTGCTTCTGGCTGACTTCCTGACTTCCATACAGTCCTCTTACTTCTAATCTTTCTTTTAAGAGTCCACACTTGACAAAACCACTTAATATTGGTCTTTCTGAGCCTGGCTTATTTCACTTAACATGCTGATTTCTGGTTGTAGCTTGAATATTAAATGGACTTTTAATTAAAAAAAACAAAACAAAACCTGTGGGGTGGCTATCCACCAACCCCACAGTTCCCCAGAATTTTCTTGAGTGAGAGTAGCAGGAAATATTAGATAAAAAGATTTAGATTGTGGAGATAAACAGACAGAAAATACAGGATAGCCTTGAGAGGGCCTGAAACCTATTCCAACCGGGCCCTGACTGTCTCTGCCCTAAGGTATTTCCAGAAATGCCAAGAGGTGGAGCAAAAGACCTCCCCCCAGCACAGCCAATTGCAAACCATTTCAGACACCTGCACTCAGGCCCATGATCCAATCATCCTTGCTGTGGATGATTGATTGATAAATAAAACGCTGATTGGCCAGTAGCCAGGCAGGAAGTATAGGTGGGACAAAGAGGGAGAAAAATGCTGGGAAATGGAAAGCTGAGGCAGAGAGACTCTGCCAGCCACCTCGATGAGGAGCAGGATGTAAAGTACCACTAATCCACGAGCCACATGGCAAGATATATATTAACAAAAATGGGTTAATTTAAGATACAAGAACTAGATAGCAAGAAGCCAGAGCCATTAGGCCAAACAGTTTAAATAATATAAGCATCTGAGTGTTTATTTTATAAATGGGCTGTGGGACTTCCCGGGCTTGTGGGGACCCAGAGAGAAACTCTCCAGCTATACATCCTCTCTATGTGGATCTGCTGGCTAAAGCCACTAAGAACCTGAAAATGGGCTCCCACAAAACCTGAAGTAGAAATTGGGGTAAATGCTGAAAGATCAGAGAGACAAAGGAACAAGCCACAGCCACCACCTCTCATATAATGTGGTGACTGTAGCTAGAGTTTTCCTGCTTGGTCCACAGTCAGGACAAATCTCTCTCACCTGCCAGTCCCACAGCCGCTCAGACCTGACCAAGTAAACACAGAGACTTATATTGGTTACAAACTGTATGGCCATGGCAGGCTTCCTGCTAACTGTTCTTACAGCTTAAATTAATCCATTTCTATAAATCTATACCTTGCCACATGGCTCGTGGCTTACCGGCATCTTCACATGCTGTTTGTCATCGTGGCAGCTGGCAGTGTCTCTCTCAGCCTTCCACTTCCCAGCTTTATTCTCCTCCTTGTCCCGCCTACACTTCCTGCCTAGCCAATGGCCAATCAGTGTTTTATTTATTGACCAATCAGAGCAACACATTTGCCATACAGAACATCTCACAGCAGGTGACACATTGTGTACCCTAATAAAATTTGCCTGATGATCAGAGAGACAAAAGAACAAGCCACCTCTTACCTCTAGGACTCCTCAGCCTGAAAAGCTTCTAGTTCCTGTCTCCTCACGCCTTTCTCTGCCCAGCCATCACTTTCTGGGATTAAAGGCACGTGTGCTTCCCAAGCAAAGGCATGAGATCTCAAGTGCTGGGGTTAAAGGTGTGTGCCACCACTGCCTGGCTCTGTTTCTTTCCTAGACTGAGTCAATCTCATGTAGTCCATGGTGGCTTTGAACTCACAAAGATCTAGACATATCTTCAGGCAAATTTTATCAGGGTATACAATATATCACCACATCTGGTTCCATCCATTTTCCCACAAAGTACATGATTTTGTGTTTCATAATAGTTGAATGACTTTCCATTGTGTATATGTACCACATTTCCATCATTTACCCATTCACCTATGGGCACCTAGGGCAATCTTGTGATTTGGTTATTGTGATTAAACAGTACTGCAATAAATATGTGTTTCCCTGTATCTCTATTTCTTACTACATTAATTCCTTTGGCTATAAGCCCAGGGTTGGCATCACTGGATTATAGGGTAGTTATATTATTGTAATGTTTATTACATCTTTTATTTTTTAAGATTATAACATAATTACCTAATTTCAACCTTTCCATTTACTCCCTTTTAACCCTTCCATATATACCTCCTTGTTCTCTTTCAAATGCATGTCCTCTTTTTTCATTCATTGTTATTACAAGTACATAATTTTCAATTTTAATACATTTTAAGAATTGTTTTTATTTATTTATTTATCTGTTTATTTTGTATGTGTACTTGTGGGGGGGGGTGCAAGTGCAAAGGCTAGAGGACAGCACTGATTATCTGGAGCTGGAGTTGTAGCTGGTTGTGAGCTATCTGTCATGGGTGCTGAGATCTGAATTCTTAACCACTGAACTATTTCTCCAGTCCTCATTTTAGTTTCTTAAAAAAACTAATATATTGATTCTCACAGTGTGTATACTAATTTAAAGTCCCATCAATAGTGGTTAAGGGTCTCCTTTTTTTGTATCCTTGCTGATATCTACCATTCCTGTTTTCTTGATAATAGCCATTTTGACTGGTGTGAGATAGTCTGTCAATATAGTTTTGATACCCATTTTTCTAAGAGCTAAGATCTTTTTTATTTCTTTGTAAAGTGCCATTCACATCAAAATTACAATTGCTTTCTTGTTCAGAGCTAGAAAAGCAATCCCAATACTCATATGGAAGAGCAGAGGTACCCACCAAATAGCAAAAATGACCTTGAGGGGGAAAAAAAAGATGAAGAAATACTAGAGGTACCATATGCCTGAACTCAGATTATTTCCCAGATCCATTGTACAAAAACACCCTCTGCCTTGCACCAGTAATATTGACCAGTGAGACAGTATAAAGAACCCAGAAATAAGACAGTGTACTATATCCACCTGATTATTTCAAAAGATGTCAAATACACGCCTTGGTCAAGCGATAGTATCTTTGAAATGTGGTGCTGAATCTGAGATATTAGGATTAGAGTTCAAGCCAGCCTGAACAATATAGGGAAACTTTGTCTCAAACAACAATAAAAAGTGATGCTGAGAAAAACTGGATATCCAAGTACAGAAAATGAAACTAGATCCCTACCCTCCAGCCTGTACAAAAGTCAACTCAAACTAAATCAAAGATGTAGTTGGAAGTTTTCCTGTGTCCCAGCCAACTGATGGTCACAGCAAATCTCTCCCACTCATGTCCCCCAAGTAAACACACAGAGACCTATATCAATTATAACTTCTCATCCATTAGCTCAGGCTTATTACTGACTAGCTCTTACACTTAAATTAACCCATAATTCTATATCTATGTTTAGCCAAGTGGCTTGGTACCTTTTCTCAGTTCTGCCTTGACATCTTGCTTCCTCTGTGTCTGGCTGGTGACTCCTGACTCAGCCCTTCCTCTTCCCAGAATTCTTTTCATCTGCTCACCCCATCTATACTTCCTACCTGGCTACTGGCAAAATCAGCATTTTATTTATCAACCAATCAGAGCAACACATAGTCACAGCTTACAGAATGACATTCCACAGCACGAAGACCTCAATATAAGTCCTACAGCTTGGAACTTAACAGGTGAGTCCAACCTCTGACACTATGACATGAAATTGTCATCTATAAAGTTTGTACTAGGTCATCTCCAAATTAAGTAGCAAAAAGGAAATCAAAAACACAGAAAATTCATAATGTTTTAAGTAACTTTATAATTTTGTTTGGGGCCATATATTGTACATTTCTATGAGGAAGAAATTGGGGAAACACATTAAGATGTTTGCCTATTCAACAACCTTCTAAGCAGGACTCTGATGTTTAGGAAATAATAGAAAGAACTGATAACTGGATTGCAAGAAGCTGAAACTTTCTGCCAAGAAAAGAAAACAATTGCCAAGATAGAGATAGCATGCATAATGGAGAAAATCTCCTTCAGCTGTTCATCTTACAGAGGATTAATACCCAGAATACGTAAAGAACACAAAATATTCAATAGCAAAAGAATATACCATCCAATAAATAAGTGAGTAGATGAACTATACCCTGTCGTTTTATTCCATTAGCTCCACAAAACTCAAAAGTAGAGATGAGCACATGGAGTCAGCATGGACATGAAGGCATATTCCTAACTTCACACTGAAGGACCGATGGAGTGTGCCTTAGGATGGACTGGCATGAGCTAGACATAGGTTGATTTTACCATTCCCACAGGAAGGAATGCAGGGAGGACACTGAGATCACATTAGCTTTTTTTGATGATAGTCATTTTTAATAGGGGTCTCTAGGAAGGCATAACTCCCTAACTAAAAGCATAGACTGATCTGATGACCTGTCCAAGCTTGCATTTTCTGTATATAACCTCTCCCATGGTGGCATTTAGTGAAATATGCATTCGAACTTTTGAATATTTTAACCACAGTTCAAATCCCTTCCTTAAACTCCATATAAATTTGTTAAACACCTCATTGTGACATTCACTGTGATGTCTATCCTTAAGTATTCAAAGCAGTTTTTTCCTTGCAAATGTATTCCTCTTTGAATTTTGTCTTTCAGTTCCACATAATTCTGTATTTCTAGTTGCAACCCAAAGCCCCAGGAGCTATCTTAGATTCCTCTCTGTGCTCATAACCCATGTTTGATATATTTCCCAATTAAACATTCAAGTTATGTCTATGATCTGATCAGTACTTAATCCCTACCCCTACTACTTGGTCCAAAACATTGGATATCCCTTCTAGCCTGCAATGGCCTCCTAAATGTCTGTTTTCTCTCCTGCCTCCCCTCTGGACTACTGTTCATATGTCAGAGTGCTAAGTGTCACTTACATGGTGTTCTCTGCTCAGTGGCTTCTCTGCTCCCTCAGTGAATTTACAATGACCCGCAAGTTCTTGATGATTAACTTCTCATGTCCATTATAGTCATTCCCGATCTCATCCAACTACATCTCTGACTTCATCTTCTGAGATGCCCCTTGTACCACATCACTACAGACATGATGGCTTCTTTGCTACTCCTCACTTAGTGGAAGATGGCTCAATTCATGACTTTCATCCTGTTCATCCTTTCATCAAGAATGTACTTCTTCCATGAAATGATGTGTATGTTTTTGTTTTCCATCCAAGTCAATGTGTTGAAACCCCTATCCTTAACAAGATGTACTCAGAAGAAAAGGCTTGAGAAATAAGTCATTGGAGTGGATCCTTCCAAGTCAATGTTCTAATTAGAGCCTTCAATTTCAAATCATACCATATAACTACTATATTTAGTTTTGCAAAAATAGTCAATGTTACAACAGATTTCCATGGGCACATTCGACTAAGGAAACACAGACTTAAAAGAGACCCAAGAAACCTTCCAAGTTTCTCCATCAACAAAATCAATTTATAAGGATGAAAGAGGGCAATGGATGGTACAGAAGCATATGTGAGGCCCTGGAGCCTACCCACACACTTGAAAGTAAGCAAAAAACCAGGAAATGGATGAAACAAGTGAGAAAGTAAATAAAAATAAAGATAAAGGGAGCCAACATTGCTTTTTATTATGGAATGTGAAGAAGAAAAATTCACAACAAATAAAAATCTCAATCCAAATGTCTTCACCATTATTGATCCAAAGGTTTTTCCAGAATAATTCTTGGAATCTGACCAGTGACCATGTTACCAATGTGCTGCTCAGGGTGTGAATTGTAATAAATAAATGACACTTGATGAGTGCTCTGACGTTCTAGTTGCAGGCCTTACTCAGAATGGAATAGACTCACGAGGGAGATTAGAATTAAATGTAGATGGATAGTATATTTGTAAACTCCATGAAGACAAAAATCCTGACATTTTATTTCATGATTGTAAAGGGAATAAGAATAATATGGCCAATGTGAGATACTGAGGGAGCCAAACTGTAAACAGAGCTATAGACACAACTAAGTGAATGGACTTATTAACCCTCTTGTTAAAGACAATAGTGTGAGAAGCCTGGTGCTCTGAGGTCGGGCTCAGATCCCCGGGATGATTCACCTGCAAGTTAGGCTTGATCATGGCCCAGGCTGCCCTGTGTTGTCTGTCTCCAAGATTTCTACCCACTGCCATTGCTCTTGAACCCAGATCCAGTTGGTTCTGGGTTTTGCTTGGTACTTCACAAAAAGAGAATTATAGGAACTGGTAAAGAAGATGTGCTCTGAAACTCTCTCCAGGGTGTTTGCAGAAACATCTGTTCATTTCCTACACAGCAACCCAGCTGCAAGAAACACACCATGTCTATTCTCAAGATCCATGCCCGAGAGATCTTTGACTCGCATGGGAACCTCACTGTTGAGGTTGACCTCTGCACCTCAAAAGGTCTCTTCTGAGCTGCCATGCTCCACAGGCATCTATAAGTTCCTGGAACTCCATGACAATGATAAGACTCACTACATAGGGAAAGGGTGTCTCAAAGGCTGTTGAGCACATCAATAAAACTATCTCACCTGCTCTCATTAGCAAGAAACTGAGTGTTGTGAAACAAGAGAAGATCGACAAACTGATGATTGAGATGGATGGCACTGAAAATAAATCGAAATTTGGTGCAAACGCCATCCTGGGAGTGTCCCTGGCTGTCTGCAAAGCTGGTGTTGCAAAAAAGGGAGTACCCCTTTATCATCACATCCCTGATTTGACTGGCAACCCTGAAGTCATCCTACCAGTTCCAGCTTTCAATGTGATCAACAGCAGATCTCATGCTGGCAACAAGCTGGCCATGCAGGAGTTCATGATCCTCCCCATGGGGGCATCCAGTTTCCGGGAAGCCATGCGCATTGGGGTAGAGGTTTATCACAACCTGAAGAATGTCATCAAGGAAAAATACGGGAAGGATGCCACCAATGTGGGTGATGAGGGAAGGTTTGTGCCTAACATCCTGGAGAACAAAGAAGTCCTGGAGCTGCTGAAGAACACAATTGGGAAGGCCGGCTACACTGACCATACATATCGGCATGGATGTGGCTGCCTCTGAGTTCTTCAGGTCTGGCAAGTATGACCTGGACTTCAAATCTCCCGATGATGCCAGCAGGTACATCATGCCTGACCAGCTGGCTGACTTGTATAAGTCCTTCATCCGGGACTATCCAGTGATGTCCATCGAAGACCCCTTCGACCAGGATGACTGGGAAGCCTGGAAGAAGTTCACAGATAGTTCAGGCATCCAGATGGTTGGGGATGATCTCACAGTAACTAACCCTAAGAGGATTGCCAAGGCTGAGAGTGAGAAGTCCTGCAACTGCCTCCTGTTTAAAGTCAACCAGATTGGCTCTGTGACCAAGTCCCTGTAGGCGTGTAAGCTGGCCCAGTCCAATGGTTGAGGCGTCGTGGTGTCCCATTGCTCTGGGGAGACTGAGGATACTGTCTCCCTGACCTGGTGGTGGGACTCTACACTGGGCAGATCAAGACTGGTGCCCCATGCTGATCTGAGCGCCTAGCCAAGTACAGTCAGATCCTTAGAATCGAGGAAGAGCTGGGCTGCAAGGCCAGGTTTGCCAGCAGCTCCTTCAGGAACCCCCTGGCCAAGTAAAGTGTATATGGACATCCCTGGAGCCACTGGCTACTTAGACCTTGTCCCTGATGTCAACGAGGTGGCTCAAAGCTGGCCCAGCACTTGTCCCTCCCATGCCACTGCTTCCTTTGATGTCCTTAGACAGCCACATCTGACCACCTGGAGCCCTGCTGGGAAACCCAGCCTTGTAATCATGTGATTGGTCTAAATCATTGTTTCTGTCACCTCACTTCCAAGCTAAGTGTCTGAAGCCCACTGTAATCTTTGGGGTGGCCGCAGGTAAGACCTCTGCCTCAGCAGATCTACATGCAAAATAAAAGCCTCAGTGACCCATAAAAAAGAAAAGAAAAGAAAAAAGAAGTTGTGCTTTGTCTCCAAAAACAGAGCAGATGACAATCATTCAGCAGATATAGGACAACCATTAGCAATGACCACAGTGAAATCAGTTACTTAAGTTTCTGATTAAGTATCTTAAGGGATAGTAGGGTTCCACTGGTCTCTATGCTATATAGGAAAAAAAAATGAAAGAGAAAAACAAAAGAGAAGGAGATGAGGAAGAGATGAAAGAAAGTTGCTTTTGTTCTTTCATCCCAAGCATATCCACATAGATGCTGCCTGTCTCACTTCCTGCGTATGCACAGCGTCCCCTGTGGGAGTGATGGAAGTCTCCCAGGAGGCAGCATAGAACTATGACAGTATACAGGAAGTTTGGAGTCTCAGCCCACAGCAGAGAACAGTTCATCTACAGCCTCCGGAGCACAAATGCCAGCCCCGTAGGTCATCTCCTGTGTCTCCTCTCCCTGGTGACAGCTTTCTGCTTGCTCCTAGCTGAATCATCCCTGACCTACACTTCTCCCCTAGTCATCCTATCAAGCAGTGCTGAACTTTTATTGCGTGCTGTAAACTGGGCCTTATGTCAAGGAGGAGACACAGTTGGTTTTATGCAATATTTATGGTATGAGTAAGAGATTGCTTATTTTTCTGTTAAGATCTGGCACTTTGTTTTCTTTCTGAAGCAGGGTCCCTGATGTGTCTCCTATTTGTCCTTGAATTCGAGATTCTCCTGCTTTAGCCTCCCAAATGCTAAATCAATAGTGTGAACCAAATGTGCCTGCCTGCCCGAGGTGGAGTTTTAAACTTTCAGAGGTCAATCTAATGTTCCTCTACATAAGAACTGTGACCATCCACCCTCCTCACCTCTTAATCCTGTCTTAAGCTCTAAGTACTACTGTCCTTCCAGCACTCACAGCATCTGTATTTTGTATTTTATATTTATAGTCTAAATTTGTATTCCTGTGACCTAAATATCTGACAGAAACAGCTTAAGGGTAGAAATGGTTGTTTGGGCTCATGGGTTCAGAGGATCCCAGTCCATCCCAGTAAGGAAGGCATAGCAAGATGGCAGCTGTTCACGTGATGGTGGTCAGGGAGCAGGAAACAACAGGAACTAGAGTCTGGACTAATAACTATCAAAGGCTTACCTCTAGTGACTCATTTCTGCCAGCCAGGCCTACATCCTCCAAGCTGCACAGCCTTCAAACTGGTACCCAATGCTTACAGCCAAGCATTCAAATCAGGACTGTGAAGCATGGTGATCTAACCAAGAAAAGACTCTCATAGAGTTCAAAGGTTGAGGGACTCCACTCTTGGTTATTAACTGCTGTGTGGACTTCCTACAAGACATCAATCCTCCTTAGAGGACTGAGTGACCTGATCTCACATCATCTTCTCTTCATGGGTGAATTACCTACCCATACCTTATTCATTTTTCATGGAGTTATCAGCATTATTTTGGAGATTTCTACAAATATTTAAAGCATGTCTGTCAACCTGGTTACATGGTTCTTTGACCTGACTTGTTAAAATTCTCCCCTCTATTCCTCTCTTCAGCATGACCACAACTTGGACTCTCACCATGACTCTCCCACTTCAGAAAGTGTTGGCACCAATATCCAACCTAGCAAGTTGATGTCCTCTCATCTCTTGTGTCTGAGAGCTATGGTTGACCGGCTGTCTCATAGTTGCTCTTCTCTCATTTCTTATGTTTTTCACCCTGTCAAGGGCTTCACTTCCTTCTGTGTTTAGCCTGGCCCATGAAGTACATTATGTCAGGCATTATTCTCTACCCCTTTCAAATTCTTTTTTTTTTCCATTTATTCTTTTTTCATATAGCACATCCCTTCAGTTTCCCCTCCCACCACTCCTTCCAGTTCTCCCACCTCCCCTCTCCCCAAGATCAATTGCTCCTCCTTTCCCCTTCAGAAAAGAGCAGGCTGGATGAGGCAACCCAGTAGGAGAAAAAGGGTCCCAAGAGCAAGCAAAAGAGTTAGAGACAGCCCTACTCATACTGTTAGGAGTCTCACAAGAACACAAAGCTAAACAGCCATAACATATATGCAGAGGACCTAGAACTGATCTATGCAGGCCCCAAGATTGCTGCCTTAGTCTCTGTGAACCCCTATGAGCCCTTGTTTACTTCTGTGGGCTGTGTTCTTGTGGTGTCCTCAACACCTATGGCTCTTACAACCCTTCCTATCCCCTCTTCCACAGGATTCTCCAAGCTCTATCTAATGTTTGGCTGTGGGTCTTTGCATCTGCTCCCATCAGCTGCTGAAGGAAGCCTCTTTGATGATGATTGGGCTAGGCACTCTTCTATGAGTATAGCAGAATATCATTAGTAATCATTTCATTGACTAATTTTTTTTGCCCGTCATGTTTGGTTCTACCCTAGGTTTCTAGGCCATCTCTCACAAGTTCTGAGTCACCATTGCCCCAACAAAGAAAGAAAAAGCCTGTAAAACAAACTTTATGAAGGTGATAGAGGTCCTTAAAAAAAGAAGTGAATAAGTCCCTTAAAGAAATCAAGGAAAAGACAAACAAAAAAACAACAGAGGAAATTAATGAATCCTTTTTTAAAGAAAAAAACAAGGAAGTCCAGAAAAAAACAAACAAAATTGTTCAACACCTGAAAATGGAAATAGAAGCAATAAAGAAAACACAAACTGAGGGAATTCTGGAAATGAAAAATCTAGGTAAGTGAACAGGAAATACAGAGGCAAGCTTCACCAAGAGATGGAAGAGAGAATCTCAGGCATTGAAGACATGATAGAAGGAATAGATATATCAGTCAAAGAAAATGTTAAATCTAAAAAATCCTGATGTGAAACATTCAGGAAATATGGGACACTATGAAAAGACCAAACCTAAGAATAATAGCAATAAATGAATTTCAAAGGCTCAGAAAATATTTTCAATATAATCATAGGAGAAAAGTTTTCAAACCTAAGAAGGAGATGTCTATAAAGGTACAAGAAGCATACAGGATAGAAAAATATATTGGAACAGAAAAGAAAATCCACTTGACACATAATAATCAAAACACTAGACATAGAGAACAAAGAAAGAATGTTAAAAGCTGCAAGGGAAAAAGAGCAAGTAACATACAAAGCAGACCTATTAGAATTATACCTGACTTCTCAATGGAAACTTTAAGAGTCAAAGGGGCTAGACAGATGTCTTGCTGACTCTAAGAGACCATGGATGCCAGCCCAGACTACTATACCCAGCAAAACTGTCAATCACCATAGATGGAAAAAACAAGACATTCCATGATAAAGCCAAGTTTAAACAATATCTATCTGCAAATCCAGCTCTACAGAATGTACTACAAGGAAAACTCCAACCCAAGGAGGTAAATAACACCCATGAAAACACAGGAAATAATCTCACACCAGAAAAAAAAAGATGGGAAGCTATAGAAAATCCTTTTGTACACTGTGAAGATTTGTTGCTGTGATTGGCTTAATAAACAAGCTGACTGGCCAATAGCTGAACAGAATAAAGTTAGGTAGGAAAGTCAAACTAAGGATGATTGGAAGGAGAAGGGTGGAGTGAGGAGTCATCAGCCAGATGCAGAGGGAGCAGAAAATGAATGTGCCATGCTAATAACATACCACCACATGGCAGAGCATAAATAAGGAATATAGGTTAACTTAAAATGTAAGAGCTAGTTTGTGATAGACTGAGCTATTGGCTGAGCCTTTGTAAGTAATATAGGCCTTGCATGGCAATTTGGGAAGCAGCTGCCGGTTATTTGGGAACATGCAGACAGGACAGGAAATGTCAGTTTACAGGACGCATACTTTCAAATTCTTCATGCTTGTTTATCACACTCTTTCTGAACACCTGGACCACAGATCGAGATGACCATCTGAGGGCCTAACTCCCATCATCCATAATATTTGCATCTATACTATCTTGCTTTCATTTGTAAGTACTTAGATACATTGCAATATATCTTACAATGTAAAAGTAGGTATAATAACACAATACCATTCATAACTAAAGAACCAAGTCTATCAAAGTTCTGATACCTTATTCATGAAAAATCAATAGCTTTTATTTCTTTATAACCTATAACCACTTCATCTAAGCTGACAAAAATTATGAATTTTCTAAAAGCAGAATTTGATTCAAGATTTTCAACTCACCTTCACCATACCCATCTATTTTTGCAGTATTTCAAAAATTTTTATTGCTTTGAATTATCTAGGGCCTTGCATATGTTGAGTGTGTGTTGTACCACTGGGTTACATCTCTAGCCCCCTTTTTTGCTTTGATTTATTACATCTATCTATCTATCTATCACAGTGACATGCTATGGCATACATGTGGAACTCATGAAACAAATTTCAAGAATTGCTTGCCTCTTTCTACTGTATGGGTTCCAAAGATAAAGCTTACATTGCCAGACTTTGCCAAAGTGACTTTACCAGATGAGCCATCTGGTAAGTCCTTGTATTTTTTGTTTGTTTTTTTTTTTTGCTTGTTTAATTGGGATTTTCCTATGTAGTTCAGTCTAAGTATATGTCCTCGGATTTCTTATTTTGTCTCTCAGTTGCAGGGACAACAAGTAACTTCCTGGGGAGATTTGGAGAAAAAAAAAAAAAAAACACTGTTCACTCCAGATAGAACATAAAACAGATAAAAGAGAAGATTGTACCTAAGTCTACCTTGTTGAATCAACTAGTTTGTTGGGATTTGTGCTGTATGGTTTTATGTCAACTTGACACACTCTAAAGTCATCTGAGAGGAGGGAACCTCAATTAAGAGAACCCATCCATAAGATCAGGCTGTAGGCCATTTTCTTAATTAGTGATTGATCAGGGAGGGCCCAGTCCACTGTGGATGGTGTCACCCTGAACTGATGGTTCTAGGTTCTGTGAGAAAACAGGCTGATGGACAGCACAATAGAGCCAGCCTGATTGGCAGAGGTGTGGGTTTAACACAAATCTTAAAAGGTCTTAATAATAATAATAATAATAATAATAATAATAATAATAATAACCCAGAGCCAGATACTGGGGTGAAAGCTAAAAGATTAGAGAAACAGAACAAACCAGCCATGTTCCTACCTCTATGAAATCCTCAGCCTCAAGACAGAGAGTTCCTGTTTCCTCACACTTTATATACCTTTCTGTGTCCTGTCATTTTACTTCCTGGGATTAAAGGCATGTGTCACTACTGCCTGGTTCTGTTTCTCTCACGTAGCCCAGTATGGCCCTGAACTCACAGAGATCCAGACAGATCTCTGCCTCCCTAATTACAGGATTAAAGGTATGTGCCACCACTGCCTGACCTCTATGTCTAATTTAGTGACTGGCTCTGTCCTCTGATCCCCAGGTAAGCTTTTTTGGGGTACACAATATATCACCACATGTTGATGAGCCAGCCCCAAAGTTGTAAGGATGGGAGAGCTGTCCCCATTACTCATCTGTCATTTGGCAGCATGGGCAGGGGATAATTTGGAACTATCCTGAGCTATATAGACTCTGTGTTAAAATATATACATATGCATAAACATAGATACATATATGTACATATATACAAAATCAAAACCCCAAAACTAAACAGGACATAAATGAATCAAACAAACACAAAGCCTTAGTTGGAGGCTCACAAGTCTTAAAACCCTTTGAGCTTTTAGAGTCTTAGACATTTCTTTAGTTTCCTGAATTTCATATACCCCCTCCCTTCTTCCCTTTTTTATTTCCTTCCCTTCTTCTTTCTTTCCTCCTCTTTTCAATTCATCTAAACAGATACACAGCCCCAGTACAGAACACATACAACCATCCCTACCTCTACAATGTTTTAAAACATTTTTCTAAGTCAGTGAGAGGTGGATAGTGGAGCCTTCTTTGGAAGTTAAGTAACTGATTGAAAAAAATGCAGCAAGTAATAAAACCACTCCTCCAACCTTGATGACAGTGTGTGCCTAATAGTTATACAAGCTAAGTTCTCAGACCTTCTTCACAGAGTCTACATGTTATCAGTGCCAGCAGCACACAGGCTGGATGATTTCTACCCAAACTTTGTAAGCAGCCTCCTCCTAAATCCCCAAAGTTAATCATGACAGAAACCAATCTTGTTCATTTCTTTTAAAAGCCTGAAGCAATTTGTTCAGCAACCATGCTGCTGAGGATGAGATAAAGGAAAGGCACATGGAGGGCAACAGAAAAGGATCCAAACAGGGGAAGGATGTGTACAGAATGAAAAGGAACATTAGGAGTAGCTGCTCAGGGTCACTTTATCTTTTTATTCTAGAAATATAGGAAAATCATATTGCTGGTTTGTTAGTGAAAATTCAGGAATTGAGATTTTTAGGGAAACAAACATTGGCACATTCCACATTGCTGAATAGCTTTTCAGTCCAAATCCCTGGTCATCACTAATTGCATGATTCAAAAGTAAGTGAATGGAAGTCTTATATTCACTAAATTTAAAAGTTAACAAATGGTGAGCAGAAGAGAAAGTAAATCAAAACACAAGCAGTATATTCACATGAGCAAGAAGCACTGGTTTTCAAATAAAACAAAAACAGCAGTTCCTACACCCCAGAATCACTTCTTATTCTTATTGCAGAGCTCCAGCCAATGTCCCACTAACAGCAATTCCTACACCCCAGAATCACTTCTTATTCTTATCTCAGAGTGGTGGCCAGTGTCCACGAACAGCAGTTCTCTTGTTCTCCTGTTGAGCCAATGACACAAAATGTCCGAGGTAGTCAGTGACAATCTCAGACTCCAAGTCAGTGGAATTTTATCAGAGCTCGGTGGTGACAAGGAAGACTGGGGAGAGAAGCTCACTGATATCTCCATACTGGCTTATCTTATCTAAGTAGCTACTAAAATCTCCCTTTTATGTTTAGAGCACATTCATGGGGGACGCAAATATCTTCTCACTACGTAGCACCCAGAGAGGTCTAGCTACGCATTTTCACTGGAACTCTGGGTTTACCTTTTCAACGTGATTAGATTGAGAGGAGTAGAAGAGATTGGTAAATCTCACCTAGGAGTTGTCTATAAGAGAGGATTAATTAAGAGAGAAAAGACCACCCTGCATGAGAGCAGAACAGTCCAAAAGGCCATGAAATGTTCAAGGTAGTCAGTGACAATCTCAGATTCCGAGTCAAGGAAATTTTATCAAAGCCCTAAAAGAAACATTCTTCCCCCTTTGAATTTATAAATGGTGACAAAGATAGCTAAAGTCACGGGTACAGAGAGGAAAACTTTGTAGTAGTCTTGTAGGGTTAGAGTGAAAAGAACCACTGTAATTCCCCTTCATGATTTCTGGATCTGCATGCAATTCCTGGTTATGGGGAAAAGAGTGCTATCTTAGTCAGGGTCACTATTGCTGTGATGAAACATGACCAAAGCAACATGGGGAGGAAAGGGTATATTTGGCTTATTTTCCATGTCACTGTTCATCACTGAAGGAAATCGAGACAGGGACGAGTCAGAACAGGGCAGGATCCTAGAGGCAAAAGCTGTTGGAGAGGCCATGGAGGGGTGCTGCTTAGTGGCTTTCTCCCCATGGCTTGCTCAACATGCTTTCCTATAGAAACCAGGACTATCAGCCCAAGGGTAGCTCCACCTACAATTGGTTGGGTCCTCCGTCTATCACCAATTAAGAAAATGTCCTACAGGCTTGCCTACAATCCAACCTGATATAGGCATTTTCTCAATTAAGGCTCCTTCATCTCTAACGACTCTAGCTTGTGTCAAGTTGGCAGCACAAGTACCAAATACTACATATAGGATTAGAATATACATCACATTTTGTAGGACACTGATTCAGCCCTACAAAGTATCACATCGTAGTTGGTCCCATAAGAATAAACTAATACCATTCTAGCATTCTATCAAACCAGCTCTTCTAGAGTCCATCGGGAACATCAGTGCATTCTGTAAACATGGTCTTACTGTTGAATTTCCTATTCAGTCAAGTGATTTCCTTGGTTATAAACAACTCCATGTGAATGTCATCATGATGTCTATGATGTTCTGTAAGTCCATAGATGATATTTTTAACATAACTACTATTATCAGAGAAAGCAATTTTCAGGACAGCTTCAGTACACAGCAATGGATATAACAAGGTCAAGGGCAGAGAGTGAATGGTCACATGACCAAGTCCACAAATAACCTCCAGAGTATTTTCAGAGAGGATTAATTAAGAGAGAAAAGACAACTCTACACAAGAACAGAATAGTTTTATAGGCTGTGAACTGAGATAGAATGAAACTGGGAAAGGAGAAAGCCAGCTGGCACATGCATGCACTCTCCTTTCTGCTCTCTGGCCACTATGATGTGAGCTTCTCTGCTCCACTATACTCTCCCTACCATGATGTGCTGAAAACTCTGAAACCATGAGCTAAAACAAATCTTTACTTTCTTAAGTGGTTTTACCCCAGTATTTTGTTACAGTAAAGACAAAAATAGTGAGTACATCCCCATTAACACCATGCTCTGATTATGTCCTTTCCAAATGATAGCTTTCCAACCAAACTTTTAGCTAAGTCTGGAACTCAATATTGCTTCACAACACTAGTCACATCTTCATTTAGGAAAAATGAGGCATTTTAATGTATACCCACTAGAGTGTCTCCTTTTGCAACTACTTCAAAGGGATATCCTGGGATTGGACTATTCTACCATAACTATACACTTTTGAGTGGTACCCCTACATTTTGCAAAATTATTTGTTAAGCCAGGTCTACTTTATTTCTCTGGTGGTCACTTGGTCACAGGGAATACTTTCTATGTAACAATTTCCCCTGAATTAAAACATTCAACCCTGTGAAGAAACTACTTAACATTCAGGAAGTAAACAAAACTTGCAAGGCTCAGAAAATACAATTCATCAATCTCAGGAAGTCCCTGAAACTTATAATATTCACAAAAACCATACCCAAAGTTACACTGAATCCCTTCTACAAAAGGCAAAAGTGTAGTTATTTAGTAGGAAAAGTAAAGCTTTTATTTTTTGTTCTATGGTGTCTTTCTTAAGTAGTCATGATAGCTTTATTTGTTGTTTACTATAATGAAAATTAGTGCTAAATTTTTAAGTTATTAACTCAAGTGTTATCATTTATTTTTATATTGTACAGTGATAGTCTAAAGTACAAACATAGTGTCATTAAACTTCATGATAAATTGTGGAAAATACATGATTCAAGCTGATAGTTCATATCTGTGATGTATTTTTCTTCCCTAACAATAATGATACTGCAAATAAACAGAGAGATAGGTAGATAGATAGATAGATAGATAGATAGATAGATAGATAGATAGATAGATAGATAAGGTCAATTGCTTTTACCTTGACTTTTCTTGACACATACATGTTTTAAAACAGTCTGAATCTTTCTGGTGAGCAAGGAAGGGGCTGGGAGCTAAAGGAACTGTAGGAGCATGTATCCGCTTTCCCTTCTCTGCAACCATTTTAGTTTTTAAGAGATTGGTTCCAACGTGTATAAAGACATGATGAGACTCATTGTTTATAACTTTATAATTCTCTGGCTCCATGTTGCTATTCCAATGGAAACTGCCTTCTCTGACCATTAGTGGCCCTGCTAACCATGTGGCATGTTCCCCTGTGATCTCTATGAATCTGGCAGAGCTCCATACAATGTGGATGCACCAGAAATCTGTGGTTCTAGACTATCTGAAAAAGCAATATGAAATGATGAGCCAATGGAGGTGAGAACTGTGCATACTTCTGCTCATTCTCCACTGACTCATCAGAATACTTTAAGAAATCACGAGTTTAAGACGAAACAACTAAGAAGTTAAAGACAGAAGCAGCAGGGAATCAAATCAAATGTTAAGCCCTTTTAGGGGTAAGACTCTGTGACACCAGTTTCCTGTCCATGGATGCAGACTTATGGGGACTAGAACTAACACCTGTAGATGCTTCCCACTCACACTCAACAGGAACTGAGTTAAAATCACACCATAATTACTACCAGACTTCTAACATCTGAGAATTAAGAGTTGATCAGAACTGGGTGTGGTGATACTAGAATTCCAGCCCTCAGAGGGCTGAGGTGGGAGCACATCAAGTTCTAGGCCAGCCTGGGCTACACAACAACAACAACAACAACAACAACACACACACACACACACACACACACACACACACACACACACTCAAAAATATAATTTACTATCTATAAACAGTGAACAGAAGAAAATGTTCATAGAGCCTGGCTGACATTTTCATAATGTTAATGAAATTTTCATCATTTATAAAACTAATTGAAATACTAAACAATGGAAAAATATAAATTTAAAATGTGAGCACATGGATTCCTAAATGCATTAAAATGAGAAAAATTAGGTAGAAGGAGAAGGGAAAAGATACATGAGGAAAAATATAAGAATAAAGCAGAGTCTGCATGAAAATTTAGCCTTGGATTTCCCAGTAGCTCAAACTAATATTATGAGCAGAAATTATCTCATGAAAAGAAGACACACTAGTAAAGGGTTGCTGTTGGGAAGAACGGTTGTAGAGGGATGAGAGAGGTGAATTGTGGGGGCCCATAGAGACCCCAGTTTGTGGCTTGTTTTCATCTTGACTCAGGTCAGAGAGTCTGAGCTTGTTTTCCCCTGCAAGGCTGCATAATAGGATGTTTTGGCCAAAGGCATGGTGACCAGGTATCTTATACCTCAAGGCCCATTTACAGGATGCTTTGCCATAAGGTGTGGTCACCAGATGTCTTGAGTACTAAGGAAGTGTTTACACTTAATTGTACTTTGTAACTTGAACCGTGATATCCTTGAAAGGGGGAAGATCTTTTTGCCCCCTTGCTTTGGGTATATGAAAGCTGTGAGTAATAAAACTCAGGCATCTGAGGTATTGACCCAGAGTCCTCCCGAAGCTATCCTGTGTCTCTGTCTTTTTCTTCATCTTCATCTTTATTTCATAGCTGTCATCCCCCAATTCCACACTCCCCACTTCAGAACCACTCAACAAGTTGGGTGGGACTCGACAATGAATGGGGTTGAAAATGACTACAGTTCATTATATACATGTGTGGAACAATCAATGAATAAAAATAAGTAAATAAAAACGAAAAGAAAAGGATTATGGAACTGGTACGATGGATTGCTTGGTAAAGGCACTTGCTAAACAAGCCTGATGATACATAATAAACACACAAATAAAGTTTAAAAATAGAGAAGTACAATCAAATTACAAAAAAAGCTCCTGCTAGCAATTTAATTACTGTTCTGTGAAAATGTTATTTTGAAAAATAAGGGTAATAGAGAACAAAAGAACAGGATAATACTTGTCTCTGGTGATAGGGATGGAGATGAAAGGAATGAATGTTCCAACATCAATCATTCTCACAACTGTGTAGAAAATCCTTTAAAATTAAAGAAATTAACTACATAAAATTTGTTCATATGGGTTATTCTTTGGGAAACATGACCAAAGAAGTAAATAAGAAGAAAAATCGAATATGATGATGGTCCTGACATTGTTTATAAAAATGAAAATTGGAAATACTGAAAATTTTCAACCCTAAAATGATGGTTATTAAATTATTATACATAAAATGCCATGCAAATTAGAAAATAACCAGGCTGTGTTCACATGCCAACAATACCATTAACTGTGGCAAAGGTGGACAAAGAGGAGCAGCTCATACAGTTCTGAAGTGGGGCAGCTGGAGGGCTGAGAATAGCCAACGTCCAGACAATGCAGTGATCAAGGATGCACAAAAGAACAGAGAAGTAGGACAGTGAGGTATGCTGCTTTATATGGAATTGTGGGCTGTGGAACAGAAGCAACCCAAATACTCACCTGGTCTTAAAGGCAAAGGAAATTCCATAGCGGATGGACAGTTTTATTTTTAAACAAATGGTACTAAAATGACTAGCCACACACACAAATAAATGAATAAACTACCTTTGCATGATTTCTTTATAGTTTTTCTTTGAACAAAGAATTTATAATTAAATTTTTAACGACATAAAAATATAATAAATAACCTAGGCTACAAAGACCACCAGCACTGACGTATAAATCAGAGCCACATCTGGGGATATGTGCCTATGCTGACTGGGGAAGGGAAACAGAGTTCCTTTAACTTCAGCACTAGCCTTGTAGTGGAACTATCTGTTCTCTCCAGTGTGTTTTAAATTACTCTACAATTAGTGCATAGAACTTCATATGCACAAAAGTTGCCAATGGAGCAGTGCTAGCCCTGGAGTAAGAATCAGAGCCTAGTTCCACATCTAGTATCATCCTATGAGTGAGTACATACCATGTTTGTCTTTCTGAGTCTGGGTTACCTCACTCAGGATGATTTTTTTCTAGATCCATCCATTTGCCTGCAAACCTCATGATGTCATTGTTTTTCTCTGCTGAGTAGTATTCCATTGTGTATATGTACCACATTTTGTTTATCCATTCTTCAGTTGAAGGGCATCTAGGTTGTTTTCATGTTCTGGCTATTACAAACAATGCTGATATGAATATAGCTGAACAGGTGCTCTTGTGGTGTGGTTGAGCATTCCTTGGGTATATGCCCAAAAGTGGTATAGCTGAATCTTGGGGAAGATGGATTCCCAATTTCCTAAGAAAGCGCCATACTGATTTCCAAAGTGGTTGTACCAGCTTGCATTCCCACCAGCAGTGGAGGAGAGTTCCCCTAGCTCCACATGACTGGACTGCTACTCACATCACCAGGGAGGCTACCTGGAAAACAGGACCCCAAGAAAGACACGGGGATTGCCCAATGACAGAGAAATGGAAGAGATCTACATGAACAGCCTGGACAGGAGTGGGGGTAATGAAGGGTGAGGGTCGAGGGAAAGAGAGCTTGGGGGAGTGGGAGATCCCAGCTGGATCAAGAACAGAGAGGGAGAACAAGGAATAGGAGACCATGGTAAATGAAGACCACAAGAGAATAGGAAGAAGCAAAGTGCTAGAGAGGCCCACAGAAATCCACAAAGATACCCCCACAACAGACTGCTGGCAGTGGTCGAGATACAGCCCGAACTGACCTACTCTGGTGATGGGATGACCAAACACCCTAATTGTCGTGCTAGAAACCCCATCCAACTACTGAGGGATCTGGATGCAGAGATCCATGGCTAGGCCCCAGGTGGATCTCTGGGAGTCCAATTAGCGAGAATGAGGAGGGTTTATATGAGCGAGAATTGTAGAGACAAAGGTTGGATAAAGCACAGGGACAAATAGCCAAACGAATGGAAACACATGAACTATGAACCAATGGCTGAGGGGTCACCAACTGGATCAGGCCCTCTGAATGGGTGAGACAGTTGATTGGCTTGATCTGTTTGGGAGGCATCCAGGCAGTGGGACCGGGTCCTGTGCTCATTGCATGAGTTGGCTGTTTGAAACCTGGAGCCTATGCAGGATCGCTTGGCTCGGCCTAGGAGGAGGGGACTGGACCTACCTGGACTGAGTCTACCAGGTTATCTCAGTCTGCAGGGGAGGCTTTGCCCTGGAGGAGGTGGGAATGGGGGGTGTGCTGGGGGGCAGGTGAGGGGGGCCGGAGTGGGGAGAACAAGGGAATCCGTGGCTGATACGTAGAACTGAATTGTATTGCAAAATAAAAATAAAAATTAAAAAAATAATTAAAAATAAAAAAAAGAATCAGAGCCTAATCTCTCAGAAGCCTTGTTTTTTAAGGAAGGGATAATTGTGCATAGCACTTTCAATTGTTTTAAATGGAAGCAGATCTTACACTTAGCACCTATACAGGGGATTTACTCAAGGAAGCATATGAAGAAGCTGGATATTCTACTTTCTACAATGTGGCACCAGATCTGTTTATTACTATCAAAGTCCCAAGAAACGAAGTAGTTGGAAATACGTACCATAGCAAAGATCCCCCACCACAATTCACAGTCCACACATAGTTTAAGATGAAGTGATGATCCCCATGCTGCCAGTGTTGTGAGAAATTAACTGAGAAAAAGTTGTTCTATCCCATCTGGAAATCATGAATGCCTGGGGAGTGGCTGGGAGATGGCTCAGTTAACCTGCATTGAATCTCTAGAACCCAGTGAAAGATAAAAGAAAGGCCCACATTACTGGTATACACTTTTCATCCAAAAGTTGGGGAGGTGGAGTCAAGAGCATCCTTGGGACTTGCTGGTCACTTCATCTATCCTATTTGGAGAGGTCCAAGCTAATGAGACAGTGAGAGAATGATCTTATAAAAGAAAAGTGCGTGCTGTCTGAGAACTGACAGCAGAGGCTGTCCTTACTCCTCCTCAAGCTCCCACACATTATGTGCCATCCCAAGGAAAGTGAGCAAGTCACTATAAAGCACAGCCATTGGTTGATGCTTCCATCTGGCATCCATCTCTGATCTCCTTTAACCTGCATCTTCTAGTCAGGTCCAGAGTCGTCCCAAAGGAAAATGGATGCAGAGAGAGGAAAGCTATTTTTCACTTGATGTCTTAGCAGATATTCGGCAAAAGCACATGTGTTAGCAAAACTGACATGCAGTTAGAAAGTGTCTCTTCCTTTGTCATCACTGAGCTTATCTCTCTGCTGTCAAAAACAATCACAGACCATAGAGTTTAGTACTTAACACTGTTTTGTGCCTTCATTTTGTACATCCACTCTACAGATCTGTAATCACATGAACTTGAGTCTTATATGGAGTTGTCTGAACATACATTATTTCTGTCATGTGCCAATAGCAATTTAGCATGGACAAAATGGTGGATGGTGTGGTCCTTTTCCCAGGTCAACACATTTCCTCTTCAATGTATGTGCAATTAATGTTTGCATTGGGAAATGTTCTTTGTCCCAATGACCTCTAAGAACACAGTGAGCTTGAAATATACCCCTATTTAGCTTTATAACTGGCAGGTTGAATATAAAATAATATATCTTCATCAGTGGCAGTAAACCTTCTGTCTTGTTATTTATTTATCATGCTCTTCTATCACCATTGAAAGAGAAATCACAGCCAAGAACTCAGAGAACTTGATTTTGCTTCAGCGAAGTCCCAATTAAAATCTTGTGAAAGTGATAATATTTGTCTATCAGACATCAAACACTAAAAGACTATCCCATCATCTATTGGGCACACACAGCAGCCTCTATCTGGTTTTCATTGCACTTAGGGCAGCTCACAATATTCAGTAAACACAGTGTCTGCCAGGGGGCAGCAGACTGTAATGCTTCATTCCCATGGGATTCCAGGCAGTTGTGAAAGCTGCTGTATGCTTTGACAATTAATCTGAAATCAAAACCCCACAGTAGCCATGTTGCATTATGTACAGTGGCAAAGACTTGTCTGGGGGTCTCTTATTAATTCATATTACAGATTCACATGATCTAAATCTAAATCTCCAGACATGAATGAAAGGCAAATCTGTTGGGTTGAGTTGCTCAAATCATTTCTTTCCTAATTCTGTCCTTTGCAGCTTTCCCAGCTCCCCTTGCTCTCTTGAAGCCTTTGCGCACAGAGACATGACTTTCATGAGCAAACTAAGATATTAGAAGGATGCTCTTAAAGGACACTTGAGCCAGTCCTGCAGAGAATTCCAGTGTTTGGAGCAGATTTCCCAAAGTTTATCAAGTGAGCCTTCAGAGTTACTTCTTTGTGAGTAATTAGTTTTAATCTACTTAAATGAATCATTTATTTTACTTACAGTGTTCTTCTCTGAGTAAAAAAAAATCCAAAAATTGGTTTTTAGGGGTTTCTGGTTCAAAGCAGAAAATAAAGTAATCCTTAAGAGCCTTGCAAAACACGAAACCAAAGAGACATGAGAGGGATTAATCAGAACACGGTTCTGAAGGAAGGAAAAGCAGATAGATGGAGTAACTGCTTGGAAAACTTAGGGGAGATGAATACTGAGTCTCAGTGCTAGGAACTGTGCAGCAATAGAATCTAACCACAGAATCGAAGAATGGTTCATCACCAAGAGTTGTGAAGGTGACATCATGACTGAAGGACAGAAGCTTGCTCAGATGCCACCATAAGAAACAGTCAGACCCTTCAGTGCACACATTTCCTGTGTCCCTGTGGGGCTGCCCAGCATCTACCCAAACAGAAACACTGAGTTCTACTCTCTGGAGAAAAAAGAAGCAGATCCTTGGACCAGCCATACCTTTGCTTTTAGTTAGTTTGAGGTGTTTCCAATTATTTTATTCTATGAGCACATTGTTAGAACCATTTATTCTGGTGTCTGTGTTCCATGGGAAAAGGCGTTCAGTTGATGTTTTTATTTCCAATGTACTTAACTATATTGCCTGGGCAGAGGCTGAGAAGATTGAATGGTTTGGATACTTATAATGTATGTCTTACTCACTTGCCTGGATATTCAGCTTAGATGGATGGGTGAGCTAGGGACCGACTAAGCATTATGCTGTGCACATAACCACTCCAGGTGGCTAGTTTGACTTCATCAGTGTTTGGGGATCTGATAAGTATGGACAGTTTTGAGGCATGACCATCAAAGGGAATACCAGGCCCTGCTGTGCACAAGAAAATGTAAAGCCAAGAAATTAAATGAAATGTTAAATGGGACTTTCAGAATTCAAGTACCTATATTCTTATTCTCAAAATAATTCTGAAGAATTTTCTCTGGACTCATAAATACAGTCATTGGAGGCATTCCTCAGAAATGGCCACATAGGGCAGATCAAACAGACAATCCAAGACTAAAATGTACCAATTACAGAGTCCTAAATACATACACACATACATATACAAACACACACACACACACACACACACACACACACACACACACACACATGCATCAATTCAGTTTGTTATGGCCCACTCCTATGTTGCATGGGCAGATTCCCAAGAGACAAAAAAATAAAAAAATAAAAATAAATGGGAAATGTATGAACAATAGTGAGTGAAAGAAATCTCAAATAATGTTGTTAACACTTGTTACTTTTCTATTACCACGACCAAACAACATGACCAAGGCAACTTATAGAAGAGAGTTTCAGAGGGTGTGTCCATGACTATCATGGCAGGGAGCATGGCAGCAGGCAGACAGGCACGGCACTAGAGCAGTGTGGACAGCTCACCCCCTTGTGTACAAGTAGGAGGTAGAGAGAGCTGAGAGTAGCTTGGACTTTTGAAATCTCAAAGCCTACCACCAGTAACACAAATCTGTAGATGAATTTCTAAACAGTCTTATTAAATAAGAAACACAGAGCCAAATACAGGGGTAATAGCCAAAGAGATCAAAGAAATAGTGAATAGTCATGACTAGCCTTAGCTTACCACCATGCCGTAGCTTCCCCAGAGAGAGCTTCTTCCTATCTAACCTGCACTTTTATTGCCTTCCTGTTCTGCCTTCTCATTGGCTCTAAGCCCAGCCACATCACTTCCTCATCACTGCCTGTCTATACAGGCCTTCAGATCTCTGTGGTTGGTACTGGGATTAAAGGTTCGTGTCACCACACTTGGCTGTGTCCTTGACCACACAGAGACTCGGCCTGCCATGTGATTGGATTAAATACGTGTGCTACCACCACCTTACTTCTGTTTGTGGCTCACTATGTGACCTCTGATCTCCAGGCAAACTTTATTTATTAACATACAAATAAAATATCACATTTCAGCACAAATAAAATATCACCACACACAACCTCCAACAAAGCCACCCTTCCTAATCCTTCTCAAACAGTCCACCAACTGAGAACCAAGTATTCAAGTATATGAGTCTATGGGGGCCATTCTCATTCAAACCACCATGGTGAGTATGGACTATGGTTAAGGAACAAAAGCAGAATAGTATAAAATTCACTATACTCAGAGAACAGAGAGAAATGCATAGAAATTCTATACACTGTTTTAATTAGTGTGTGGATGGAAGGGGTTCTAAAATATGAAAAATTAGAACAATGGAAGATAAACATAAAGAGAAAAAAGTTAGTGAAATAGTTCATTTTTCAAGCTTCATGATGTTCTAGAGAGAACAAAACAAACAAATAACAACAACAAAAAATACAATGCATGAAAAAATCAAGTAGGACATTTTTCGAGGAAACCATTCAAATAAATTTCCCAGAACTAAAAGCACAGGATTTCTACCTCAAAGGGTGATTATTGTGTTGAATGAAACTCCCACTGGATGCTGAAGAAGGGTGGGAGGGAGAAGGGGGTGAATAGAGAGGACAAACATCCCTACTGTGTAAGAAAGAAAACATACAGGATTTCTAGAGCTACAGCAATGTAAGCACTGAATAGTGATTTAAATAAAAATTGTAACTAATTAGAGAGGATTATGTGGGTGGTAAGTAGAAATGAGAGACTACAGAAGCTTTCTCTTTAGAGTGAAGTTAACAGATAATGCCTCCAATTAAAAAAAATGATAGAAACATAAAAGTAATATTTATGAGTATAAAACAACTACATAAAAAATGCTGGGGACAAGAAGAAGAAAGGATGGGATGCTGTTACTCGTTTTTACTCCAGTCTTGAAAGCTACCTTACAATCTGATTTTATATACATGTATGTGGTCTACACACACACACACACACACACACACAGAGAGAGAGAGAGAGAGAGAGAGAGAGAGAGAGAGAGAGAGAGAGAGAGAGAGAGAGAGTTTGAGGACTGGTGGGAGGGCTCAGCGGGTAAAGATTCTGAAAGCAAGCCTAGTGACCTGACTTTGATCTTCCAGTGAGAATCAACTCCTAAAACGCGTCCTCTGACCTCTACACACACACACGTGGCAGGCACACACATATGAACATACAAGCACATGCACTCACACAATCAATACATTAAAAAGCTTGAAACAAAGAGTTTAGAGAGACTGAAAAAGGACTAGTGGACCTCTCCAGAATGGTTTTAAGTTGAACTACAAAGGTCAGTGGGCAAGCAGTTACTCTAGACCAGTGCATCTCAAAGCACAATGTGACTAGCAATTTCCTGGGATTTCAATAAAAATACAGACCAAAGTGAAATTTTGTATTGTCCATTGACCACAGCCTCCTTGCAGAAGCTAACTTTGCTGTTTTTTTTTTCTTTACACATTGTGAAAAGCAAAGCTTTAGAACAGTATTTTGAACCTCAATGTACATATTTGAGTCACATGGTAAATGATTTAAAATCTGTGTGGAGAGAAGACAATTGATAAAAGACCAGAAAATAGGGTTCGTTCCCTATTAGAGAGTCTTTACAAGGATGATTCAAGAATCCCGAACTACTAGTATCAGAATGCTCTAACCTCCCAACTTTAAGCCACTGAAGAAAGAAACTAAAGAAGACGCCAGATGATGAAGTGGCATTCCGTGCTACTATATCAGCAGAAATAATATTTGAAAGAGGCTATATTATCAAAACAACCAACATATGCAACCCCATCAATATTTCAATGATAGTCTTACTGGACTAGAAAAATATCCAAAACTTCATGTAAAAACACAAAAGACACACACAGTCTAAGGAATCCTATGCAGAAGCCACACTGTTGGGGAGAGTGCCAACACCTGCCTTCAAATTAATCTCAAGAACTGTAGTAACAAGGATGGCATGCTACTATCACAGAAGCAGTCATGTAACTTGTGGAATAGAGTGGAGAACCCAGAAATAGACCAGCCAGCTATGGCCACCTAAGTTTTTGACAAAAGCATAAAACAATATTCTAGGGAAAAAGCTTATTCAACAACTCATGCTGGTAACACTGGATACTCACCTGCAGAAGGGAATTCAATCTGCATCTTGAGCCCTGCACTAAAATCAATTTTAAAAAAGAATAAAAATCCCTTAATTTAAACATTAAAATGCTGAAACTGCTAAAGAAAACATTTCAAGTTACAGGTAAGAACTTTCTGAACAGGACTCCAGTGTACAGAACAGTTCCAAGATCAACACACAGAATGATATAAAATAAACAGATTTTGCCCAGGAAAAAAAAAACAAACTATCCACAGAGTTAACAGGCAGCCTAGAGAACGTGGAGAAGATCTTTGCTAACTATGCCTCAGGGAAGAGATGGTTATTTAGAACATGTTAAAAGAGCTGCAAAACCAACAAAAAGTACACTAAAAAACCCTACAACAATAAATGGGCTAAAGAAATGAACAGATAATTCTCAAATGAAGAAACACAAATGGGCAAATAATGTCCAAAGTGCTCTGCAGCCTTTGAGAGAAATGCAAATGAAGACAATTCTGAGATTCTGTTTCAGTCGAAACGCCTATGATCAAGAAAACAGAGGCCCACAAATGATGGCAACGGTGAGGTATAGGTGCCCTTCATTACTGCTCCTGAGAGCGTTAGCTTGCTCAGCCACCATGGAAATCTCTTTCCCAAAAAATTAAAGATAGAACTACCATATAAGCCAGCTCTACCACTTGTGGGTTTACACCCAAAGGACTCTCTATCCACAGTTATTGCTGCCATATTCCCAGTAGCAGAAAAATAAAATAAAATAGAGCAGTCTAGATGTCTAGCCCAAGAGTAAATAACAAAAATGTGACACATGCACAATGGAATTTTACTCAACTGAAAAGGCAAATAAAATTATGAAAACTTCAAGAAAACTTTTGGATCTTGAACATATTAGACTTCAAAAGACAAAATTCACATGTTCTCTCTCATACACATATCCTAACTTTCAATATTTTTGTATATGTGCAAATAAGGATGAGAGGCCAGCAATCTAAATAGAGGAGCAGAGAAGAATTAGAGAAATGGGGGGGGGGGGCAATAGAGCGTATGTGATGTGAGTGTGGGAAGAAGGCTTTGGACATGTGAAGGCACAGGGAAAGAATGTAAATGGGGAAGAGAATGTTTTTAAATAAAAGCTTTGTTTGAAAAATGCTATACTGAAACCTTTTTGTATACTACCTATAATAATAATAATAGTAATAATAATAATAATTTTTTCTTTTTTATTAAATTTTTTTCATTCATTTTACACACCATCAAAGATCCCCCTCTTCCCTCCTCCCACCCCCCCAAGCCTCCCTTTCCCAACCCACTCCCACTCCCCCCTACAAGAAGGCAAGGCCTCCCATGGGGAGGCACATCCAGTAGAGGCAAGTCTAAGCCCTTCCCCCTCCCTCATGGCTGCACAAGGTGTCCCATCACAGGTAGTGGCCTCCAAAAAGCCCGCTCATACACCAGAGATGGATTCTGATCCTACCTCCAGGTGTCCCCCCAAGCAGATGACAGAGCTTTTCTCCAATGACTGATGGAAGCAAATCCACAGCCAAATACCAGGCAGAGCTCCAGGAGTCCAGTAGGAAAGAGAGAGAAGAGGGATTCCATGAGCAAGTACATCAGTATCATGATGGGGAAACCTGCAGAGTCGACCAAACCAAACTAGTGGAAACTCATGAAAGTTGGATCAATGGCTGTGGAGCCTGCATGGGACTGGACTAGGCCCTCTGCATGGTGAGACAATAACAATAAATTTTAAGGAATGCTGCGACCTGACACCACAGAGCTATGACCCGGCCCTTCCACCATAGCTGCCCTTCTTAGCATGACCTAATTGACATGGTTTCTAATTGCATGGCAGACATTACACAACTGGAAATCAATACACAGCATCTCATGTTAACCCTCCAGAACTGTATACTGATCAATCTAGATGCTCCTCCCACCATGGCATAAATTACATGCTGGGGAAACTACACATAAAAGAACTCACTGAGACTATTAACATACTTCTCTCACACAGATCCCTACAGGCCACCACCTTGTTCTATAAGCTGTACTCTAGCCAGTGCTCAGCCTGGTGTTCTATGTACTACACTTAATAAACTATTTGTTCTTCTCTAGTCTAGAGAGTGAATCCATTGTCTTTCTACCAATCCCTCTTCTGCTACTGAAGTGACAGACACGGAGCCTACTTCAGTGTTCAAGCGAAGGCAGGGCAATAGATGTTAATAACTGAGTACCCAAGACCACTTCCTCAGACCAAGAACCTGAGTGTTATCCTTGACTATATACCAAGTTGGAGATCAGCCTGGGCTACATGAAATCCTGGCCCCAACACTAAGAACAACAAAGTGTGCAAAGAACTATTACAGTTCCTCAATAACTCCTCAGTTCAGACTCTCAAAACGATGTATGGGACTCCCTTTACAGAAGCCAAGCAGTAATCTGCTTCTACCACATCATTTCTTCCAGTGGTTCTGATGATTCCCAACTGCACCCAAGCAGCTCAATTGGTCAGTCCAATGAGTTAAATGTCCATTGATCATCATGTATGGAAATATGGTTTCTGCCTCTGGATTGATGGTCATTAATTTGTCATAAAATAAGTCAAAATGTAATTGAGATAACTACCCTGGAAGGAGATACTAAGAAGAAATCGTAGATCAAAACCCAAGCCAGAAAGACAAAATATGTGAAAAGACAAAAATAATTTAGTTTTAGTCCTTGTTGAAGTTAAGGCTCGTTAGTCAATGCCAAAATCAATGCCCCTGTGGTTTATATTGGAGACTTCAAGCTTCAAAGCTTATTTATTTATGAATTAGACTTCCAAAGACAAATCAGGAGTGCTACAAGCTCTCTGTTAGCTGCATCCACTGTAAGACAGGCTGTCAGATACTTGGCACCTATAACAAGGAGGATTACATCCTTATCTTGATCACCCATTTCTGATCATAAATGTTAAATATTCTAGAAGAGTTTCAAATACCATTAAGTTTAAGGAATAATAGAAATCACCTACCATCAGCATTTTTAGTCAAGCATGTCTGGCATTTTGCTATATTGCCTCTCCTTTGTTCTGATGGCTATATAACAGGAAAGATATCCTAGCTGCTACCACAGTGCTTGTCTTCTAGCTACAGCCTCTCCAGAATTCTTGCTTCTGTTGCCATGAATAGAGGTAGACAGTCTGTGGCACAAGAGAGAGCACGATCACACACATGTGAGTTAGCATCAAGAGAACTATTTGGCACTAGGTCTGTGTCTACACATCCCTCGTGCTTGCACAGGAAGGATGTTTTCCTCCCAAGCATGGAGGTCGCTCAATTCCTTCCTCCCATCTGCCTGTTCTCTCAACCTTCTTCTCTCTCCTACACAGCTCCAAATCTTTCAAACAGAAGAAAAAAATGCTTCTCAGGCAAGTCTGTGAATATTTTTTATGCAGCACTTCAGTAACTTGCAAGTTCTATCTTTGAGATTTATAGTCAGAGCTGTTTCTGAAGTGTGTATTCAGTGAAATTGGCTTGGAAAAGGGCTCCTTGCAATAACAGAGTTCTGCGATCTAGGGAGGAAGCCTCCAGTGAATCGTAGCCTGATACAGATGAATAATCTCATCATGCATATATGCACTTTTTTAAATTTACACAATTGAAGTCACAGATAGAGCTTCATATATCAGAATGAATTTTTATGGATGTCTGTCCTGTAAACATTATATCTAAATCATAAAGTCTTCTTTGAGGATGATTTTAATGCATGTAGAATACCTTATCTCATAGTCTATGACCTGCTCAACTGGTTGGCAAGCAGTGACGTCATGCAGTGGAGAAGAACAGGCTCTGAATTCAGATGACCTGTGTCAAGATCTGGATCTTTCACACACCTATGCAACCTTGTAGAATGCACTCCACCCTTCCATGCTTTCTCTGAAAAATTATGCCTCTACAACACTAAAAATGTTGCTGTTTTGATAAATTTACCCTACAAAATAATTAAGAGGTTTCTAAGACACATATATAGAGAACATGGTGAATAATTTATATATGTCTTGCTACAGCTAATTTTTAAATTATTTCTACTTCTTACTTTTATAAATGCACATCATAATGTGTATGTAAATCTTTTTCTCTCCTTTTGAAATTCAATTATTTTTATTGTGTGTGTGTGTGTGTGTGTGTGTGTGTGTGTGTGTGTGTGTTTGCCTGCTTGTATGTATGTGCCGAATGTGTGTGCTTGGTGCATCTGGAAGTCAACATAGATCTCCGAGAACTAGAGTTACAGACAGTTGTGAGCTGTTACATGCGTGCTCAGAACCAAACCAGGATCCTGTGCAAGAGCAAAGAATGCTTTTAACCACTAAGCCATCTCTCTAGCATATTATCTTTTTCTTGCTTATCTTTCCAATAGAATTGAGAGGCAAAATTTATACGCCAAAGGCTATACATTATAAGGGTCTATACATATTTTTTAAAAATCATGTATCAAAAAATAGTATAAAAGTTTCTGCTCATATAGTGGTTAAATGTTCTCCCTCAATTAAATTCACAATCAGTAAGGAAGGTACTCTTTTTTAAACACAGAATAAATCAAGCCCCTCCACACATCATCCACATGGCACTGGGAACACTCACACACTGTGTCACTCTTCTCTCCAACTCCTCTTCAGCTACTCATGTGTTGGCTAACTATCATCAAGAATCCCACGTTTCTTCCTGTTCCTTTATTTTCCTCTAAAATATTTTATTTAATATTAATAAATGCATATAATGTGTTTGTATTATGTTTACATTCTTGTTGTTGTGATAAGACACAAAGACCAAGGCAACATGCAGAAGAAAGAATTTATTGGGGGTTTACTCGTGTTTCAGAGGGTGAGTTCATGACTATCGTGGCAGATAACACGGCAGCAAACAGGCAGTCATGGTGCTGTAGCTGTAGCTGTAGCTGAGAACTCACATCTTGAGACAATAACCACAAAGCAAAGAGAGCTAACTAGAAATGGTATAGGCATTGGAAACCTCAAAGCCTACCCCCAGTGACGCACCTCCTCCAACAAGGTCATAGCCCCCAATCCTTCCCAAATAGTTTCACCAACTAGAGACCAAGCATTCAAGCATGTGAATCTATACTCATTCAAATCATTATAGGTTAAATATGCCTCCCATTCCTCCAGTTCTTTCCCTATCCCCCTACTATTATTCCCTCCCAACTTCATGTTCTCTCTCTCTCTCTCTCTCTCTCTCTCTCTCTCTCTCTCTCTCTCTCTCTCTCTCTCTTCTCTCTTCCTCCCTCCCTCCCTCTCTGTACACAAACACAAGGATGTATTATTCTCAAGATTCTATACTCTTATTACATTCTTTTTTACCTTCTAATGAAGTACAACTATAATTTATTTTATAATTGTGGAATAATTTTTTCCACATACTTCTCCCAGAGAACAGGAGCCAAATGACCTCATGAGTAGCAATATATTCTTAGTCCGAGTTATTGATAGATATGTCCACTGGTGCAATAATGGCATAAACATTGTGTGAATAACCAACCAATTTTTAAATTTTTATTTAGATCCTGTTCCACAAAATGAAACTCATACCTGGCACTCTTATTGGGGCCAAGAACTTGAGACTAGACAAGTCACAAGCACTAGGGAGAACCCTACCACTATACCACTATTATTCTGCCAAATGGACACACAATTAAACCCACTCCACTGCCTTCAAATGTGGGACAAACACACAGAACTAAAAAGGTTAAAGCATAGACACTTCTATGTAAAACACAGGGCCTGACTCAACAGTTAGGACAAGTTGGAGCTGAGTCCCTGGATCTGTTAGAAACAATAACAATATACATTATCTCCTTTTTGGAGACATATATCAAAGAAAGAACTATGGATAACATGGCAGATTAGACATCAACTCTGTATAACCCAGTGAAAAGCAAAGCTAGTGTACAAAGGCAGTAGACCCTCTTCCTATAAGACAAAGAACTGAAGAAGTAAGTCTGGGTGGGATTTTTATCACAGAAAAGTAACCAAACAGCTTTCACCGGTCTGGAGTCAGGGAAATAAATGCCAGTGAGGTATTCTCCCATCTTGGACGTGGACACTACAAGAACACTGAACCAAAGAGACACTGTATTAGATGTGGAGTTGAAACCAGGACTTGAATTCTCCATTCTCCATGTGCAGAGACACAGACCCAGCAAGGTCATCAGTGGAGACAGGGGCAGACATGGTCAGAGCCTGAGGCTGAGATTCTCACCATGTGTCCGGGAGTTAGTGAACTGAGAGGCATCTCCCTGCTACTACTTGGGTGAGCTACACAGGAATGAGGGGAGGGTTTTGCTCAGTTTTGAGCAGTGCCCTGGTGGGAATGACTCAAAAGAGACACCCCCCCCCCCAGTGACAAAAGCAAGCACAGGAATGTTTGAACCTTAGTATTCTGGGTAAAGTGGACCTCCCACAAGAAATCCTTCTTATTGGGAAGGGGACAGGAGCTTAACTTGTTTGAGGTACTTGAGAACAGTAGCTTTTCACCTCTCACTTCCAGAGAGAGTGCTCTAAAAAAGAACAATCCATGGAGAGAGTGAAGCCACACACACTCAACCAGAAAGAAACTATGACTGAGGTTGTAATGCCTCTTTTTATTTTATTTCTTGTTTTATTTTTAAATTTATATTTTTATATTTTATTTATACTTTTGTATTTCAAAAATATTTATTTATTCCTCTGTCTCCTACAATCCTTCCTCCCTCTCTTCAGCAGGATTCCTCAAGCTCAGCCTAATGATTGGCTGTGGGTCTCTGCATCTGTTTCCATCTGTTGTTGGGTGAAGCCTCTCTGAGGACAGCTGTGAGTAGAGTAGAATATCATTAAGCATCACTACATTGACTCTTTTTTCTTCAGTCATGTTTGGTTTTATCCTAGGTCTCTGGGTCATCCAGCCTCTGGGTCCTGGAGTTCTAGGCAGTGTCAAGGATGGACACTCTCATGGCAAGGGTCTGAGACTGGACCAGCCATTGGGTACCACAGTCTCTGTACCACCATTACCCCAGCATATCCCATAGTCAGGACAGACTATAGGCCAAAGACTATGTTGCTGGGTTGGTGTCTCATTCCCTCCACTGGAGATCTTGCCTGGTCACAGGAGATAACTAGTTCAGGCTATGCATCCCCTATTGCTAGGAGTCTTAGCTGGAGTCATCCTTGTAGATTCCTGGCAGTTTTCTTTGTACCAGTTTTAACCTGACCCCAAAATGAACCCCTTTTCCAGTCATCTCTTTCAGTATTCTCCTCCTCCATCCCTCTTACACTGATCCCTCATGTTCCCATCCCTACCCACCCCCAAGGCCATCCATGAAATCTCTTCTATTTTACTTTCCCTTTGAGCCCTCCTTGTTACCCAGCCTCTCTGGGTCTGTGGATTATAGTCTGGCTATCCTTTACTTTACAGTTAATATCCACTTATGAGTGAGTACATGCCATGTTTGTCTTTCTGGGTCTGGATTACCTCACTCAGGATAATTTTTTTCTAGTTTCATCCAAGAAAACCCACAGAATCAACTAACCTGGGCTCATGGGAGTTCACAGAAACTGAATTGACAATCATGGAGCCTGTATGGGACTGACCTAGGCCCTCTGCAAGTATGTGACAGTTCTATAATTTGCTCTCCTTGTGGGACTCCTAACAGTGGGAACAGGGGCTGTTTCTGACTCCTTTGCTAGCTTTTGGTACCCTACCCCTCATATTGGGTCACCTTACCCAGCCTTAACACAAGGCAAGGTGCTTAGTCACTGCAACTTGTTATGCAGTGTTTTATTGATATCCATGGGATGCAAGACCTTTTCTGAATAGAAATTGAAAAGGAATGGATTAGGAGGCAGGGGGAAGTAGAGAGAGGGACCTTGAGAAGAGGGGGAGGAAAACTATGGTCAGAATGTAAAATAAATAAATAAAATATATAATAAGATAAAATTAAAAATATTTATTCGCTTTTATTTTATGTATATGAGTGCTTTGTCTTCATGTATGCAACATATCATATGCATGCAGTACCCATAAGAGCCAGAAAAGGGCATAGGGTCCTCTAGAACTGGAGTTACAGAGAGTTGTGAGCTGCTATATGTGTGCTGGAAACCAAAGCCAGGTCCTCTGTAGGAGTTATCACATGTCCTCAGCCATCTCTTCAGCCTCTGTTTATACTTCTGTGCCTTGTCCATTGCTGTCAGCATTACTCCCCTGGACAGGTTCTTACACCTAAAAGGTCCAGCTGTAAATAATCCCAAGACAGTATGAAACCCAAAATATTGATGCCCTCTGAGGGTGCTGTGTGATTATACTGCAGACTCATCCATGACGTCTGTTCAGCCAGCTACATGGATGCACACAAGTCTGTCCATCTCCAGCAGGCTGCTTGGAAGAAGGGTCCATACTCACCATCCCCCACATCCATTCTCCACAACAGAATCACTCAAGCTTTTCAGGGCATGACGCTTACTGCATTGAGGCATACTGAAGTTGAATAAAGATTTCAAGTCATGGCCTTAAGAACACAAAGAGGACTGTGTCTCCAAATGTTCCTGATGCTTCAACATCATTAACTTTGTAAATCTTCTGACTACATTTTTCTGTGTGCTCCCCCACTTTCCCTCCAGTTGACACATATGAAAAACATGTTTCAGTCTGAATCTTACTTGGTTTTACTGATGTAATTATTATTATTATTATTATTATTATTATTATTATTATTATTTATGGTAGCATGAACCATTCACTCTTTGAAGTTATGCAGGGTAGCTTGTAGCTGAAAGTTTTCCTGTGTCCTGGACAGTTGGCGGTGGGGACAAATCTCTCCCACTCACATCCCCCAAGTAAATACACGGAGGTTTATATTAATTATAACTTCATGGCCGTGGCTGAAGCTTTTTGCTAGCTAGCTCTTATATGTGAAATTAGCCCATAACTATTAATCTATGTACCACCATATGTTCTGTGGCTTCACCTGTGTCCTGTTACATGTTGATCCTTGGGCAGCTTGCTCCTCTCCCCCTGCCTTCTTCCTGTCTCTCTCTTTGAATTTCCTACCTGCCTCTAAGCTGTCTTGCCATAGGCCAAATGGCTTTATTTATCAACCAATCAAAGCAACACATATTTGTAGCGTACAGAAAGATATTCCCTTATCTGTAGCTTCTAAGACATCATTGAAATATCTCTCCTTACCTCTCTCCTCTCTATCCTTTTTACCTATGCTATCTGGATAATTTATAGTATACAGACATATAGTTTTTTTTCCAACATAATATTTTATCGATTATTCGGTAATTTCATATCATGCATCACGATCACACTCACTCCCCAGTCCTTGCAGGTCTGCCCCCACCCTTGTGACCTCCTCCTGCCCTAAAAAAGGAGAATAAGGAAAAAAACAGTCAAATTTATATTGCCCATATGTTGTGGGATAGTCTTTCTGTATGCTGTGAATGTGTATTGCTCTCATTGGTTGATAAATAAAGCTGTTTTGGCCAATAGCCAGACAGAACAAGGTTAAGCAGTGCATTCAAACTAAAGATGGAGATGAAGAAGGGCAGAGTCGGGACAGATGTTGTGAGCTGGCCAAGAAGCAAGATGTGAAAGAACTGGTAAGCCACAGGCCATGTGGTGATGTATAGATTAATAGAAATGGGTTAATTTAAATATAAGATCTAGATATTAATAAGCCTGAGCCATTGGCCAAACACTTATAATTAGTATAAGCCTCTGAATTATTATTTGGAAATGGTTGCAGGATTGGGGGGGCAGAGAAAAGCCTCCAGTTACACCCACATGCTCACTGTAGCATGGTCAAACTCCCAGCCATGTTGACGTCCTTGGTCCATGCTGTCACCAAAGGCCATGTTTGGGTCCATGGTCCTGCAGTGACTGGGGGCCATGTTGATGTCCATGGCCTATGTTACAGATATAATTTTAAGGAAGATGTTTGTTACTAACACAATCATAATAAAATACGATAAAATGCTTTACAAATTACAATATACCTTATAAATATAAACTATTATAACCTCAAGATAATTCTACAATTTATTCAGCAAAGACTTTACCTTGATTTCTCAAATGATATTTTTATATGCTAAGAGAAATTTAAACTTTATATCCCAGTACAATTTATAGAAACAATTTTATGATTTATACAATATTTTATGTTTTTGGATATTTATATTATCCATTAAAATAAGAAACACTGAAAAGTTGAGAGAGTGGCATTTATTGTGTGTATATTTCTGTTTCTCCAGTTATATGAATGAAGTTTTTATTTTTATGGAAATTAGTTGCATGAAACTCAAGTGAAAATACATAAATGTGGCAGATATATTTCCCTAAGCAAAAATTAATGTCTAAAAGAAAATCTAACCAAACGATAAGATTTCTTTTGCCTTCTCTGAGTTTGCTCATTTATGCCACTCAGAAATAGTTTCATTTTATTGTAAATTATTCTTCTGCTAGATTTTTTGAGGTTTATTTCCCTCTTTATCAAAAGATCCCATGTTTCTCCGAAGGCAGAAATAAATTTTAAATTCTTATTATTTCCTTTTCTCAAAAACAGTCTTCTCTATTTGAAAATCCACCTGGGTATGTGATGACTTCATATGGAAGATTGATCTTCACAAAATAGTAAAATACCTTATGGCCAGAGCTTTGATGGTATCTGTAGGGAAATAATACTTTCCTGTTCATAAGGCCATCTATTTTCTCTTGGGAAAGTGAAATAAGAGTACATGATTATATTGGAAATCCATAACAATAATTGAGAAATCAAGTGTTCAGGGGAACTATTCCTTTTACTTCATCTTTAACCCAATGCTGTCATCATGGCAGGCTTTATTTACTGATTTGTTGTTGTTTAATATCAGGGAGAACAAGTTCCCACTGTTTTCCTTCACATTTTCTAGAATCGTATGTTTTGATTCATTTATCTGCTGCCCATACAATACTGAGTCATGTTTCTTCTATGAGCTATAACTTCCTTAATAAACCCAATGTGCCTATACAGAGTCATAAAAACTGGAAGTTGGGAGTATCAGTAACTATTGTAATAATTTGTTTAGAATTTTTTGTTAAATCTTGAAAAAGTATAATATTGATTTGATTATTCAACAAATATTTATTTGCATCTACCATGGGTTGTATAAACCCATGGTGTAAACATGTTTAACTTAGGGAAATTCAAATCTACAAATTCAATGTTAACTATAGCACTATATGAAGATGTGGGCTGCATTTTATGGGATTCATCTTTGCCCCTGTAGTGTAAGAAGAATAGCTAATCTGTGCTGCAACCAGTTGTCTGCTTTAGAATTAAATGGAACAGCATGTTCCAGATATTGACAGATGTTAGTTTCTTTTCTCAGTCTCTATTAGAGATTAATGTATTTACAACAGCATCCTACACATGGAATTTCTGAATGCCAAAACTTTGTCCAAAGAATGGGGGAAGGACTTTCATTCCATCCTGATGCTGCCCAGGATCCTAAGATGATTCCACTCACTGCACTAGACATGTGATAGAGAGGATAGAGACATGAGAGGAGGGTTGGAGCCAATGAGCTTATGAGAAAACGGTACCCATTCTATGTTAGTTCTGAAAATGATGCAATATTAGCTTTATAGCCACATAAACAGAGTCCCAGTGGCCTTAAACTCATCCTTGGGTAGAAGATTCATTTACTTTTGAAAAATCTCCAATAAAGTAATAAAATTTTGAGGAAAAAAATGATAATGAAAAAATAGATGGTCATGCATATACAAGTGATTAAGAAAAAGTCCTCTCATATGTTTTATGTATCTATAAACAGTTCCATCAGATGGAACTTGATTTAACCATAGTCATCTGTTTACCAGTATAGCAGGTGTATCTGAATACCAACACAACTTTGTAAACAAATTTTTGTGTGTTTATCTGATAGGTGCAAAATACCACATTATAATTACATTTATTTTACCCAAAATTATATGTTGAAAAACATTTCCTTTGAAAAGTCACATAGAAAAATCTTAAGACCCTTCTCTCCTCTATGAATTTTTTTAAAGATCTATTTATTATGAGGGAAATGGTATTTCTAACATGCCTTTATGAAATTTTAATGCTAGACCAAAACATATATAAATTCTTTTTTGTTTATCTTGTTTGCTACATGAGTTTTAAAAATTGTTTGTAATGCCGGGCAGTGGTGGCACATGTCTTTAATCCCAGCACTTGGGAGGCAGAGCCAGGCAGATCTCTGTGAGTTAGAGGCCAGCCTGGTCTATAGAGTGAGATCCAGGACAGGAACCAAAGCTACACAAAGAAACCCTGTCTCAAAACAAAAACAAAAACAAGGAGCTAGAGAGATGGCTCAGTGGTTAAGAGCACTGGTTGTTCTTCCAGAGGACCCAGGTTCAAATCCCAGCACCCACATGGCAGTTCACAACTGTCTGTAACTCCAGTTCCAGGGAAACTAACACCTTCACACCAATGAACATAAAATAAAGTTAAATAAATTATTTAAAAACAAAACAGAACAAAAGAAAAAGAAAAAATGGTTGTAAGTTTATACATAAATTATGAAATGTAAACAAAGGCCATTCATAAAGTTCTATTTTATGAGAATTTAATAAAATTTAAATTTATAAAGAGTTTTCCATGTAGTTTAAATGACTGTAAATGTCCAGTCTAGTCTAATTTATTTAAATACCAGTCAAACTAATTTTATATCTTACTTAGATGTTTCATTCTTATCCAAAGCACCCCTTTTATACACGTATTATAAAATATAAATTTGAGAACTTGCACAATTATGTTCAGCTCTACAATACTAACATAACCAAAATAATTGAGGATAGATATATTTAAAATATAACTTATTCATAACTAGATTAATTAATAACAAAACAAGGTTCTGTACACTATTAAGTTACTTGAATCTGACTGTTGTATTTTCATCAGTTTTCTGTAGTTAGAAAAAGATCCTATTTTCATTTTTTGGTTTTACAGGGGGTTACAGTTAAGAGATTGTCGTAAGTCTCAGAGGAGACTTTGAACATTGGATTTTCCAACAATATTGAGACTGTTATAGACTATGGGGACCTTTGAAGTTGGACTGAAAGAAATTTTGCATTATGATATGGTTATAAGACTATGGGGACCAGGGAGTAGAATGTGCTATTTTGAATAAGAACAGCCCCCAGAGGCATAGATTCAAATGCTTGATCACCAGGGAGTGGCACTGTTTGGAGGGATTAGGGGGTGTGGCTTTGTTGGAAGAAGTGTGTCACTGGGGGTGGGCTTTGAGGTTTCAGAAGCCCAAGCCAAGCCCAGTGATTATATCTCTCTTCATGTTGCCTATGGATCTGGATGTAGAACTTTCAACTACTTCTCCAGCACCATGTTTGCCTGTGTGCTGCCATGTTACCCACCATGATGACAAGGGACTAAGCCTCTGAAACCAATGAAATACTTTCCTTTAGAAATGTTGTTATGGCAGCAATATGTGTAATAGCCAGAACCTGGAAAGAGCCTATATGCCCCTCAACAGAAGAATGGATAATGAAAATGTGGTACATATACACAATGGAGTACTACTCAGCAGTGAAAAACAATGACAGCATGAAATTTGCAGGTAAATGGATGGAACTAGAAAATATCATCCTGAGTGAGGTCACCCAGACTCAGAAGGACAAACATGGTAGGTACTCACTCATAAGTGGATACTAGATGTAAAGCAAAGGATAACCAGACTACAACCCACAGCTCCAGAGAAGCTACCTAACAAGGAGGACCCAAAGAGGGACACATGGATCACCCTGGGAAGGGGAAATAGATGAGATCTCCTTGAGTAAACTGGAGATGAGAGGTGAGAAATGGAGGGTAGGGGATGGGGGATGAGAACATAAGGGAATGGGATGGTCAAGCTGGAACAGGTATGGAGTGGGAGAATAATGAAAGAGATACCACAATAGAGGGAGACATCATGGGGATAGGGAGAAACTGAGTGATAGGGAAGTTCCCAGGAATCCCCAAAAATGACCCAGCCTAGAATACTAATAATAGTGGAGAGGGTGCCTCAACTGGCTTACCCCAGTAATCAGATCGGTGAATACCGTAACTGTCATCATAGAGCCTTTCTCCAGTAACTGATGGAAGCAAATACAGAGATCCACAGCCAAGCACCAGGCCGAGCTCCAGGAGTCCAGTCAAAGAGAGAGAAGAAGGATTCTATGAGCAAGTGTATCAAGATCATGATGGGGAAAGCTACAAAGACAACCAAACCAAACTAGTGGGAACTCATGAAATTTAGATCAACAGCTGTGGAGCCTGCATGGGACTAGACTAGGCCCTCTGCATAAGTGACTAACAGCTAAATAAACACATAAATAGATTTGATGCACACCAGACTGTATCATAGAGTCTGTCATACATGTATAACATATATGTATGACAGATACTGCTTGGCCTCCTGGGTTCTTATAACAAAGCAAAATGCAGACAAACTAAGAAAATACAACTCAAACTGACAAACATCATCATGAGACAGTATAGAATGTAAAAATGAAATTAGTCGTCATTGGAAACATCAGCTGAGACTCTCTAAGTGGGAAACCATAGCCCTTGATTGTGAGTGTGGGAAATGCATAATATGTTTTAGGAGAAGTCCCAGATCCTTCAGGTAATTAATGAAGCTTATATAATAGTTAAAAGATTAGGCTAGAGGTGCAGGGACATAGGTCAGTAGTAGAGTATGTGTCCAGCATGTGTGAGGCCTGGGTTTCATTCTTTGTACTACAACAAAAGAAGTAAAATATGTTCTAGGAATAAAACATACTCATTAGCTTTGAGTTTGAGATGGTGAAGGGCAACAGAAGGATGGAGAATGGGTTGGAACTGTATCACAGTAAGTTTCTATTGTATTAAATTGTTTTAAACTTCTCTTGAGAGCAATTAGAGTTGTTAAAAATAGGAAATTTTTCAGTTGCAAGTAACTTGACAAAATTGAATGTGCAAAATATCGCTGTAACTATGGTTTAGGGACTAATTGGGAGAGGACAAAATTTAAGATGAGGAAAACAGGGAGACTATTTAATAATAACACCATGAGACATGATCTGAAATTATACAGTTACAAAGGAGTGGGCAAATTCAAGGTCAAGATTGGTCACTGATTGGCTGTGGGCCAAGTAAAGAAATACCATGTGAAAAGCTTGGATACTAAAGTATGAGTGAATATAGACTGTCAAATTACTTTTCTTACTGCTGTAACAAAATATCCAGCAAAAGCCTCAAACTCATTGTGTATCCAATGGTGACCCTCCCACCTCTACCTCCAAAGTGTTAGGATTATAGGTGTATACCACCAAACCTGGTTTTATCCAGTGCTGGGAATCAAAGTCCAGGCTTTGTGTGTGTTAGGCAAACACTGGACCAACTGAGTTATACTCTGCAGCCATTTACTCTACATATACAGAACAGTTCTGTGAAGAAGCGGCCCCTGGAGATCTGTCCGTGGTGCTGCTACTGCTGAGTCACTGGATGGTCATCCTGAGAGCCTTGAAACCAAAGAAAAGATCCCCTTCCCCATCCTCTCAGTGGTGGCCAGCAGGTTCCATGCCATAGTAGATACTCGGCAAGCAGTTCTTGAACAGGGAGCAGCTGCTGTCACTATACAGACGACTGAACTGATGATAGAAGGACAAACTGATCTGCAAAATGTGCCTCCTAGGAGCTCAATAACAAAGTGATAAATGTATGCATCGTTTTATAAAAATAGTGAGCTGCTTAAATGAATGTAGAGGTACATTTTCCCTCTACTTAAACATCCATCAACAGCTACATTCAAAATAACGAACTTGTTTACTGAGTATAAGTGGCAGTTCATTTAAACCCACAAGATATTTATTGGAAGCAGTTATGTTAATATAGCAAAAGCAATCAGATTTCTGCAGAAATGTTTAAAGTCTAGTTACCTTGCCTAGGTTGTATACTAGACCTCTCCGACTTTTTGCTTTGTTTTGTTTTGTTTTGTTTTTGAAACAGGGTTTCTCTGTGTAGTTTTGGTGCTTGTCCTGGATCTCCCTCTGTAGACCAGGCCGGCCTTGAACTCACAGAGAGATCCACCTGGCTCTGCCTCCTGAGTGCTGGGATTAAAGGTGTGTGCCACTACCTATTGGTGAAATTATTAAGGCCACTCCACGTAGTTAAAAGGAGATTTATTTAATGGCGTAACTTACAAATTAAGGGATAGGTAGATCGCGGGGTCTGGGGAAGGTGTATCACAGTCCAGCGGTGTTCTCTGGAGCTCTGCTTTGTCCACCTCCACCATCCAGGGTCCTGGAACCGAGAGAGTGTCCGCCGATCCAGATCTCGGGTCCCCAGGCGCCTCCCTTGGCCCCGCCTTGTAGGCGTGACAGTTGCCGAAGTCTCAATGGGGGTTGGAACTTCCAGAACAAAGCTGGAATGGCTACCCACTACAACTACCACCTGGTATCATTTGCTCGTTTTTCTTGTTTTGATTTGGCATTATGGATGCTTATGAGCTGCCATGTGGTTGCTGGGAATCAAACCCAGCTCCTCTGAAAGAACAGCCAGTACTCTTAACCACTGAGCCATCTCGCCAGCCTCTCCTCTCTGACTTCTTGTTTCTCTACCTGTCAATAAAACTATCAGTCTATCCTTTAAAACAAAGATTTTGTGAAGAGTTAAACTGACATTTATAAAATAATATTTGAAATGCTTAAGAACAGAAAGTAAAATGAAACTAAGTATTTAATCAATGGCATAGGCTGCATCTCTTACGTCCATTGAATCAGGTACAGAATTTTCTGTCTGTAATATCACATCCTGTTTAATAACTTTTAGATAGGGAACATTTTATGCCTTAGATTTGTGTTAGAGATGGTTAACCTGTACAACCGTATCGAGTATAGATAGAATTATTCCAGTGACACTGTAAAATATAGTTCTGCTACCTCATTGAATGTAGATAAAGGACCAGGAGAACTGCTGAAAAAAACTTAAACTACTTCAACATCATTCTTGACAGGAGTGTTGGCTGTTTGCACGCTGATATTTCAGAACACTGTGATATTTGTGAATTGTTGGATGAAATAATTGAGCAGTGACATAATTCTATTTTTATGTATTCTAAATGTGTTTCTGACTTACGCTGAGGAAGTATAGGAATGAAATGCAGAGAGAAATTGTTAGATTATTTTAATTTTATATCTTAAGTTGTATTTATCTGCATTAATAAAATTCATAAATTCGGTAATATATACAGAAATGTTTTTATGTTTGTGAATGTGTTTTCTTATTTCCTAAAAAGTACTTGCAAACAATGGTGAAACCAGTAAAAATGAATGCATGGTTTGAGACACCAATTTATAGTTGGATCCATAACAGTAATAATAGTTACATTCATAATAGTAGTAAAAACTGTGGTCACCTTTGGAGAATTATAAAATGTCAAACCAATTAACTATTTAAAATATTAGTAGATAATGGGGAAACACTTTACCTGTATTTTCTGTAAAAACTCTAACACTGAGAAATCAAGTGATGGTATGCCAAACAAAAACTATAAATATATCTTTTTTTTGTAATGCATTATTTTTAATGAGATCTTGGATTCAGGCACTGATACAAATGATTACTGACATCACCTAATGAGAGTCAGCCAGACATGGAATGCCTTTTGGAAGAATTCGCTCTTTTGCTGAGGCATTCAACCCTGAATGCATCCAAGCCTCCAGAGCTAACACTGCCTGACAGAAAATGTACACCATAGAAAGATGTAAAGTGTGCAATACAGACGAAGGAAGGTCCAGGGAAGCATATCAGCCACTCATAAGACATGACAAATGGAGAAATGAAAATATATAAGCTATTGTGGTGGCTATGAGTAATTAAAACCCTCCCTGCAAAATTTAATTTTTCTTCTATTATAAAAAATATATGCTAAAGGACATAGTAATTTTCTCTGGAGTACTAATTAATATGGCCAGCACGAACTGCATTCCTTTGGAAATACGTTTTTCTTTTACATTGTCCGTGGAAGCATTTTATTACTTATGATAATGTATGCCTTTAATCTTTTAGTTAATACACCCAGAGGCCATGGGACTCGAGCTACTAAAAAGGCAGAAATAAATACGATATTATACATGAATCCAGAGAGTGAGGAACTCTAGGCTTTGCTTTCTGAAACTTGGGCAGTCAGGATGTTTCAAGAAAGCCCCATTTACCCTTTGTAACCACAAACTTTTGTTATCCTGTATAAGGATTGCAACCTCGACTGATGAACCTATTGTTTACTTTTATTTTGCTCATTTTTAAAATTTTATTCTTAGAAACTTAACTTCAGATTCAATTCAATTCATAACTCACATTTCAAAGCAGCACATTATTCTATAGTGTGAGGGTCCTTGGAAATAATTCTTTAATTCTACTGTTTGGGGGAAATTGTTTTCCTGATCAAGTACTCATACAAATACTATAGCTCTGAACTGTGACTGCAGTTTTTATTTTCCAACAAATTATTCAATGAAATACAAAACTCATTAGCTATGGATCTGTGCTATACATTAAACTTCCAGAACCGAGTCCTGGAGTCTGATCTGAATGAACCCTTTCCTTCTCTCTCCACCCTCTCCTGCCTCATCCTGTGGGAACGGCTATTTTCCCCTGTGCTCCTGGGAATGAGAGCTTTTGAACTCCATTTTTGAGTGAGATGATGAGGTATTTGTTTTTATGTATATGGTTTATCTCCTAAGTATGACATCTTCTGCATTCACCCATGTTATTATTAATGGCAGAATTCCTGTCCCTTCATAACTCATGGGACATTAAAGGTTCTCACTACAAGTAAACAGTGTGTGTAGTAATGAATATATTAACTGTCCTAAGCTGATAATTCCAGAGTACATGCAAATGTCAAAAAATCACCTAAATTTAAATAATTGTTACCTATCAATTGAATATTAAAATTAGGTATTCCACATAATGTATCACTTAATGAGATTTCCTTCATCTGCACTAAGAAACAACATTGAATGTCCCCCTGGCTATAGAACTCAGGTGTCTCCAGTTGCAGCAGAATAATTTCTTTTGTGGATACTGGCTTGATAAGGTCCAGGTGTTTGATTCTGAGACCCGGGTGTTTCAGAGAAAGGCAGTCCTCTTCTGCTCTGAGTTATCAAGCCAATTTTCACTTCTGTACTTTATATTTGTCCTTTCTCACTGGGAGGAAAAACAACCATCATTTCCCTACCAGAACACCTTGAAAGAAATAAATATATACATCAGGATGATACTAGTTTCTGTTTTTCTATTCTACAAGGAAATAGTGTCTCAAGAACATACACAGGCACTTTCACCACCTGCTTTAAAGCCATTCTTAATTCTGTCTGTGCCATTCAAATGTTTTATAAGGATCTGAAAAAGTGTAATTTTCATTAATAAAATCAGTAACACAGCATTTCTTTACATGAACAGCTGGACAATTCTTTTGAACTCCATTCCAGTAATAGTTTATTTAAACAAGTAAAACACCTTTATGTCATTTCCAAGGATCAACTTGAAACTCAGGTAATTCTCCTCCTCTATGACTCTTAGACAATGACAATTAGATAAATACTTTTGGATTGAGTAAACCTTCATTGGGACCATTTTCTCCCTTACAGAATGTAAAAATAAATAAATAAATAAATAAATAAATAAATAAATAAATAAATAAATAAAATCTAACCTTGTTGAAAAATATCACCTATCATTTAAACTCATTAAATTTCATTATTTTAGTGATTTCTAAACTCAGGGTAAGTTACTGATTAAAAAAAATGATCAAGGCATTTAATAGAATTTACCAGCTCGATACTTAAGAGCCACATAAAAAGTAAGCACAGGAGTTATCGTTCATCATGTGCCTACAACAGCTTTGCAACACAGGGAGAGCCCCAACAACATGTGTTGAATGAATACGTGAATAAATATTATGATGATTATTGCATAATATAATGTCTTGGATTTTACATATTAGCCCCCTCAGCCAACCACATTGTGAGATCTTGGGAAATAAGATGTGTCTGATTGCCAGAATGCTATCTTGGTCATAGGAGGCCATACATACTGAAGGATGGAATGAACTGAGTGAGCCTAACTTAAGGGAAGACCTCTTGGTGCAAGCCAGACAGCCTCATCTAAGGATATTGCAGTCTTTCATTCCCTGATTCTTCCACATAAAGAATTGTAATTGTTGTGCACAAACCTAATTCTTTAACATAAACGTGGCCTGGCTGCTGTGCCACCTTTGGATTCTATTTTAAACTCATCTAACATTTACTGCCATTCAACTGAGAGGCAACAAAATCCTATACAGTGATTTATTCTTTACCATTGGTCATATTTCTACTTGGTATATGTTAAGTCACTTAATTCATTTATTATTTCTAGCCATAATTCTATAGAGTCTTTAGAGATTTCTTGACATAGAATCAGGTCACCAACTTTAGGAGGAGCACAGCAGTTAGCCTGATAATGGGAAACTGGGAGAGGGTATATAGGTTTGTCCTGTGTCAGCAATAAATGAGTCTGCTGCTTGCTTCTCACCTGACTCCCTGACACGGCTCCTTCTCACCCCCCCCCCAAGGGGTGTCCAGATAGGGCAACCTGCAACAAACAAATAGAAATAACTTTTACTTCTTTTCTGATTTGGACTCAATGGGTGGATGGATGGATGGACGGACGGATGGATGGATGGATGGATGGATGGGTGGATGGATGGATGGATTTTCAGTACTGGGAAGCCCATGGTAGTAGTGGTGTACAATGGTTAGACTCCGCAAGTCTTTTTTATTCTTCTTTTTTCCCAGATAATCAAGTCTTTAATTTTTTAAGTTTCAATGAGTGATACAATAAATATGAATAAATTGACATAAACCAAGTCTTTGGAATTCCAAGACACTGTTGATGTTGTAAGGAGGCCATGAGACTGAAGAGTAGAAACTGCTTGTTTGCAGCCAACACCCCATAGTCACACTGGCCACATAGAGCCTCTATGTCTTCATGCACCTGACAATGAACTGGGTCAGGTGTGAACCTAGGGTCCCTTTTCTTTGCCTTGCTTAGGCCCAGCTGTGTTTCTGATCCCTCCACTTGAAGAGTAGAGATAGGTGTGTAGGCCTGCTTAGGGCATGTAGCCCCTAGGGGTTTGTTTTCAGAGTGAAAACCAAGCCCACAGCAGATGCACATGGAGCTCTTTCCACAGATTCCACACACAACACCTTAACATGGGGCCTGCTGGGTAGCTTCTAAGCTCCTCTTTGCAGGACAGAAAGAGAAGCATTTAGAAGCTTTCCAGAGTCACCCAAGAACATCCACACAGGTGCTAAGGACCTACCCACAAGATCATCCACACAAATTCAAATATGAGAATTGCTATTTTCAACAAGTAGCCCGAAAGATTCTGAAGCAGATATTAACTTGACCAGGTACAGAAAGAACCACCATATTGTTGAAAGTGTGATTCTACCCAAGGCAAAACCTAAGAGTAAGGTGCTACTGAACTCAAAGCCAAGTGCCATGGTATTACACCCAGAATAACTCTCTTGCCTGGTGATTTCACACAGAACAAACAACCAAACAGATCACTGATCTGGTTAAATCTGAGATTTGGAAAAGACAGTTAACCCATCCAGGCCCTGTAGCTGGAGAGCGGTGTCTTCAAACGGGCTCATTGATACCAACCCTGATGCAAAATGAATGCCATTTTCCAGGTTCCAGTGAGTTTGCTGCCTTTGCTTAGTTTTGAAGCGTCACTTGCTGGCTATCCTTACATGAAGTACCCATGGCAGTAATATCTAAGTGTCCTTTACAGTCTTGAGAAGTGCACCATTCATTAAACCGTGGAGTGAAAGGCGATCTTTGTTCCTCTCCTCACAGAAGCAGGATGGCTATGCAGTTGTAGATATGCACTTCGAGTGGAAATCACTAATACTACACTGTATCCCATTTAATTTATGTGGATAATGATCTTCAGAATGAAAAAGTATCAACATCACGCGTGTTAGACTCAATGTTGCTGCCCTGTCGTAAATGAGCAAATTGGCATTTTGCTTTAGAAATCAGCTTCTTATGTCTGGTTACTGTCCTCAACTCCTAGGGTTGGGTTTTCTGCTTCTAGTGCTTATCCCCGTCACCAGCCCTCACTCTATTCCATTTATCAGACTTCTTTCTAAACGTAAGCACATTTAGGGCCTCTTTATATTGTGTCGTGCTAACACCCTGCTCCCCTTTACTGAGCACCGTCTGAGGGTTCCAGTCACTCAGTTTTCATGCAGCATCATTTCCATCTCCACACCCCGCAGTGTTCATCTATTCCTCACATTTTCAATGAGGAAACAATCCTCAACTCAAGACTTCGTCTCCTAGAGAAACTGCTCTCATCAGTTTCAGTTGGCCAGTTACAGAGTCAGGCCTTCAAACTTAAGTTTTTAATCCCTTTGCTTACCTGAAGCTACCAGTTACCTTGTAACCTACAAAACCCAGAGATTAGCTGTTTTTCCAAGTATAATGCACTTAACTAAATAAAAATCAAAACCAACAAACCACAACAACAAAAAGAAAGCAAGCAAACAGTAAAACCAAGCACAGGTCAGGACTGTTTAAGGTGGATCATCAAATTCCCATCAAACAGTGGGGCAAGGACATCACAGTTCTTCCAACAAGTCCTTTAATCACAATAAAAATAGGAGCAGCTAGCAGATTTTGGATTGCTGTCACGTCTTCTGCCATGTACCACAAAATACAAAACTTACCTAACGTGCCATGTGAAGAATAGTTAAAGAAGGCTGGAGAGATGGTTCACCAATTAATCAAGAAGATTCTTCTTACCAAGTTCCTGAGTTTGGTCCCCATCGATTGCCTAAAACTACAGCTTTGAGGGGATCAGATGTCTCTGGCCTCCATGGATATTTTACACATACATAGGCACACACACACACACACACACACACACACACACACAGCACACATACATATAGACACCAACACCACACCCAACACACACATCACCCACACATACAATTAAATAACAATAACAATAAAATCTTTAAAAGTAAAGTTCAAGAATGGAAAACACATAATGTGTAAATATTCCTTTGGCATTTGGGCTGTGGTGGGAAGATATGATACCTGGAAGTCCTTCTGTTCTGACCTTTTGGCTCCATGCCCTAAATAATGCAATGTGTTGTGCTTTCTTAGGGAGGAACCCAGCCATTTGGCTTGAGGAACTTAAGTTATTAGAACACTGTTTTCCAATGTGTTTTTCTAGCACAGAATTGGATTTTAAAAAAATAAATTAAGTGTTGGCATTCAGTTTATTACCTGCCTCTACTTTTAAAGTATATGGTTAAGACAAAAACACACAGAATACGCATGTCCTTTACAAGGGAATTACTCAAAACCCCTCTGAAATCGTCTCCTGCTAACATTCTTTAAGTCAGAACTCCAAAAAACAGTGAGTCTCTTTATATCTATTACTTAATCAATAAGAAATAAAACTTCTAGCACTAACAAATTGCCATTTCTGCAACAACAGAAGTATTCAGTTTGATTCATAGTTCCTCATTATTAATGTAAATGCAAACAAGTCTGGGTTTTTTTCCCCACTGAACAAAAAGCATTTTGATCAACCTAGGGTTTTATTTTTCACCATATTGTATTTTTTAATTAAAACTAGCCAAGGGAAATTCTCTACCCCCACATCACTGTATGTATTAAATTTCTAAGAATCCTAAAGCAACTCGAGACTTTCTATTTTAGCCAACAACTAGGCATTAAAATCAATAAATGAGCTCATGATGTTGTTACTATACTGTAGGCCTCTGATGGAAAAAGAGACAATTTGGTGTTAGCAACGATTACTTCTCCCCAGTTAAAGAAATGTCTGTCTGTGTTTCATTAAGTAAACTATATAACTTGGAACATGGAGTAAGGATTTGTGTTTTCATTATAGTAATGTTAATTAGCCTATTTATTTTGGGTGAGATTGCCATTAATTTAGATTCTTGGGTGCTGTGCCTCGTACAGCTTCTGTACGTAATTCACAAGCAGAGATGTATCCATTGGCTGGGAAAGACCAATAAGGGCTACCTGGGACTTTTCCAGCAATCAAATACTGAGTATTTACCACCACTAACTCCTGTGGTGTTTTTTCATAAAAACAGTGAAAAATGGTGGCATTTAATCTTCTGACATTTATTTTGTATTATAAAGATATTCACTTATTTTCATCTCAAGTCAAAATGTAAGACTTTTAAAGGTGTATGTAGCTAAGTTTTCCTGCCTGGCCCACAGTCAGGACAAATCTTTGTCACTCGCCAGTCCCACAGCCGCTCAGATCCAACCAAGTAAACACAGAGACTTATATTGCTTACAAACTGTATGGTCGTGGCAGGCTTCTTGCTAACTGTTCTTATAGCTTAAATTAATCCATTTCCATAAATCTATATCTTGCCATGTGGCTTGTGGCTTACTGGCATCTTCACATGCTGCTTGTCCTGGTGGCGGCTGGCTGTGACTCCTTCTGCCTTCCTGTTCTTTCTTTTCTCCTCTCTGTTAGTCCTGCCTATACTTCCTGCCTAGCCACTGGCCAATCAGTGTTTTATTTATTGACCAATCAGAGCAACATATTTGCCATACAGAACATCCCACAGCAGGTGTATGCTCATTTCTAGGCCAGTGGTAGGTACTAAAGTGACCTCACCTGGATCTTGACATGAAGGAGGTCACAGAGTTGGGAGATTCCTATCCAAATGCTAAGGCATCACAGGGATTCCTAGAGAGAACTGTGTATCAAGCAAAGTCGGAAATCCCTTGGTTTATGTGCTACATAGGAAATTTGTAGTTTCAAGAGGAGTTTGAACAAAACATATGAAACTCAATGTGCTGAATTCTTAACCAAAAACACAGGAATAATATCTAATGTTCAACATTTCTTTGGCAATAAGTGGGCCAATGACAAATAAATAGAATGATGTGTTTTTTATATAATCAGTGTTTGATAAATGTTTTATATATAATCAGTGTTAGAGAAGAACTACTTTCCTGTCATTCATACAATAGTCTGTTCATTCCAAAGTTCATGCATGTTCCATTCAAGGAGGTAAAATCATCTTCCAAGGCATTCCATGCACCGGGATGAGTATGAAAACATACTGCGTTTTCACTAACTAATTACATTTGTTATTACTTCGATATTTGTCTTTGGATTTAATGTTAGTTCTTTTATTTAATGCATTAATAACAAAACACATAAATAAGTGTAGCTCACATTTTAAACATCTCTTAATAACTCTTTTCTAATATTATTAGTTCCCCTTAGAATACTAATATATTATTTTAGATTATTAAAAGCATTATTTCAAACAAAGCCCCAAGATTACAGCAGCCATCACAGAATGGTCCATGGTAGACAAACTGTTAAGCCTACCCTGTCACAATGAGAGTTGACATTGAGGTACTACTAAGATCTGTCTGGGCAGAAAACCAGGAAGAGAAGCAAGCCATAATATGATACAGATATAAGCAGGCATCTGTTAAACCTCTGGATGGACCTGAAAGATACAACCAGGAAGACAGAACTTAAAATGCTTGAACGTTCTTGGGTGAAATTTTCAGATGGCACCTCATCTTCTAGGCTGCAATTCTTTTTTTTTTTTTTTTTTCAGTAGCTCAGTTTAAAACACATTAGAATCTTGTGATTTTTTTTCCTTCATATCCTGGCTGCCATGTCTTCAAAGCACATCTGAGTTCTGAGCACTGCACCCCTTTCTATCACTGCCTCATGAGTCCATGCCAATCTGAGCTCCACGTAGCTTACCAAGAGTCCTAACTGCTCATAAGAAAAAAAGTTTGAGGCCCATTTCACACTGATACAAGGCTGAAAATTATTTTTACAAAATCTGGAAGGAAATGCCTCTCAGAATACATCCTTGGGCTTCAGGGGAGGCACTAAAATTAAAAAATTTCAAATGTGACAAGTTAAAAGATTTCTGCAAATGTAAGTAAATAAGCCCATATGTGTGGCCTTGGAATCTTTGAGAACAACTTCCTAAGCATATTTCTGAGTATTTTCGCTATAGAATATTCAACCTAACAACATTCCTGGGAAATCTTCAAAGATGTGGTGACTGAGAAGTAGCCTCAGAACCTTCAGATTGTGAGTTGTTGGCCAAAGGGGTCTGATGGGAACCTCTAAACAGGGCATTGCCAAGGTCATAGGATGCTCTCCACAACCTGACAGCAAAGCCCCGTTGCTGAAGACAACAGCTACACAACTCATTGAACATGAAGAGGTGGAGCTGGTACCCACATAGAACCTTCGCCCCCATGTTCTAGCATCTTTGGTACAGAAAAGTACTCAGCATTCTACCAAAGGATAAATGTAAACACCACCCCAGCTACAGACTTTTGGGTCAACAATGGTGTTCTACCTGCAAGATATGCTAGTGCAGTGACGGCACAAAGACCATGGGAGAAACCAACCAATATCTGATTTGGCTTAAGGCCCACACCATGAGATGGAACCCACATCCAACATTGATTGGTTAACCAAGAAGCTGAAACTAGAGAGCCCAGGGACCTAGGAGAAAACCAAATACTACTGTTCTACCAAAGGAATGGAGCAATTAAATGACTCCTAATGACATTCTGCTATACTCACAGATGAATGCCTTGCTCAGCCATCATCAGAGAAGCTTCCTCCTGCAGCAAATACAGATACCTACATTCAAACAATATGCAGAAAATGAGAGACCTTGGAACACTCTGCCCTAAATGAGATGTCTCTATCAAATCCCTCCCCTCGGGGCTCAGGGAACTCTGCAGAAGAGAAGGCAGAGTGTCCTTTGAGTATATATCACAGCTTTCAAGCGTTTTGTGTTTTTATGAGATTCCTGCATGTGTGAATGAGTGGATCTCTGCATCTATATGTTTCTTATGCCTTTGGGGGCTCTTTTCCTTCTGTTTGTTTGTTTTGTCCTATTCCAATATGTTTGTTTTTGTTTTATTTTATTATTATCCCTTAGAAGTCTGTTTTCTAATGAGAGACAGAAAGGGGGTGGATCTGGATGGGGGGGTAGGGAGGAACTAAGAGGAATAGAGGGAGAGGAAACCAAAATCAGGGTGTATTACAAGATATCAATGAGGTGGGGAGCAGTCTCAGGAAGATAGGGGTAGGACTTCTCAATTGAATATGCTTCTAGTTTGATATCTATTATCCAACAATGACCAAAAGCAATTTGGGGAAGAAAGAAATTATTTGGCTTACTGGTTCAGGCTATCATGGAGGGAAACTAATGCCGGAACTTGGAGGTAGGTACTGAAGCCGAGACTGTTGAGAAATGCTGCCTGCTCCCATTATAAAGCAAAAAATCCATGAGAGTCTGCTTAAGAAGTACAAGGGAATTTATTAGGATATAAATTGAGGAAATACACTCACAAATACAAAACTGAGTAGACAGCTGAAGTCGTTCTCTGTCCTCACCAGGAGCAAATCCACCTGGCAGCCCATGCCTGGAAACAGTAACTAGGGAGAAGGGACCTTGTGACCCCTCTCCCTTTCCTTTTAAGAGGTCACCTAAGTCATCAGCAGGAAGCACCACCTCCTTTGGGCCCCGTATAGCCCAAGGTCATGGGCAGAGGAAATACCACTACACTATTTTGCCTATGACTTCTCAGCTACCTTTCATATATAGCCAAGATCCTACTTCCCAGGGATGGTGCCTCCCACAGTGGGCTGTGTGCTCCCATATCAAGCAGTAATCAAGAAAAAGGTCCCCACAGACATGCCCACAGGCCAATCTAATGAAGGTTATTCCTGAATTGAGATTTCTTTTACCCAGGTATGTCTAGGTTGTTGTCAAGTTGACAAAAGAGGGTAAACACATTTCTTAATGATTAATAATACTTAATGATTAGGCACAGTGAATTAAGAGATTTAAAAAAAATACTAAGCAGTGTTAATGAAGAACGTTGTGATTTTCATAAAGGGGCTTTCCTAAAATTTCCCCATGTTCTATATCACTTCCACCCTTTAACACAAAATGAAGTTATCCAATAGTGAGCATGAGCATGAGCTGGACATCCAAAGCCAAATTCTCATCTTCTTCTCCCATCTACTGAAGAAAGGGAGCACAATGTAAGTATTTCAGAGGCCACACGATTGATGAGGAAATTGTACAAGGTGGAATTTTGCTGTTGCTAGTCAGCAAGGGGCTATTTGACTCTCATTTGTTGAACTCAATTCTTGTTGGTTTCGAATCTCAGGTAGAAAAAGCATAGTGTGTTGTTTTGTGCTCCCATCAGCTGCCTGCTACAAAGTTCTGTTGTGTGGCTATTTCCTCTGCATTGAAAGATCCCCTCATGAAGGGTAGAGGGAGGCTTATAAGACTCAGGAAGAAAAAAGATAAAGGTCATGTGGCACAAAAAGACTAGAAGCCTTCCCTCACCTGGTCTTTACAGAACAAATAAAATATGTCCCAGCCAATTTGCAAAGACTGGAAGCCCTCCCTCTTCTGGGCCTCATGTAAGGACAGGTGCATACATTTTTAAAAAGTCTCTGGTTTATAAACTATGGAGGGAAAGTGCTCTTTTGTGGCCTGTAAAAAGTCACACAGCCTGTTCTTTGAGCTCATGCTTCCTGCTCAGCTCACTAGCCCACTCTCATCTTCAGGGGAGTTTTCCCTTTTATTTATTTATTTATTTATTTATTTATTTATTTATTTATTTATTATCATCATCATTATTATTATTAAAAACAATTTTTTATTCATTTTACATACCAACCACAGATCCCCTTCTCATCTCTCCTCTCCACCTCACCCCTCTGTTTCTAGCTCTAACTATGTATCCTTGGTACAAGTCTTTGCTCCAAGACACAAGAATCCGGATATGTCAACAAGTGCCTCTAGGACATGCTGGTGGGTACCCTGGCATTCAGATCTGCATCTAGAAGAATTCTTTTGAGTTTCATTTGTAATAAAAAAAAAAGATTTATTTACAAAGCACATATACTCAACACATAACCAATCCCACTCATAATTCTCTACGTTGAGAAGAAGTAAAGCTGAAGCACAACGATTTAAATAATCATGGTGATAAATTGAATTGGCTTTAGACTTATTTAAATGAAATGCTCCTATTTTAAAATCTTCTCTCACCTTGAACTATCTTGGGTTCATACACAAGTCTTCTCCCCATCTGTTTCCCGACTATTCTTAGCTGGTGTTAATTACTCAACCTTATCTGTCTTCTCAGCAAGTATCAGAAGAAAGTAGTTCTGCTGTCTTCAAGCAAAATTGCACGTAGACTTCCCAAACACGGAGGCTCTGAATCAGCTTCTTCTGCACAGCCTCACCAGCATACTTCTGCAGTCCTGATGGATCCTCCAGGTACCTGGAGCACCCAGACCTGTTGAAGGGATGGTCTTAGTTGAGTAAATAATAGTTCCAAATAATGTTTATTCAGGTTACCTTTCACATGTCTCAAGTTCCACCTCTTACAATGTAATCCATGGTATTTACCTTTCCCTTGGTTAAGTGGAAAGGCTTGGGATCATTAAGTTGTGATTTTTGTCTCTTATTCTTAACTGCAGTAACATCTTGGCGCCTCTCTTCAGCTTGAGAGGGATACCATATAGTGGCTCCAAAGTTCTTGTGAAAAAGCTGCAAGGAAATTATGCTTCTTGGTTACTTTAAAGTTCTAATGAAAGGGCAGAAAAGAGTATGCCTTGCTACAGTGGCTCACTTAGTTTCATACCTCAGTTGACAGAAGTTCTGAGATAAATTATGAAGTATAGATACCTAAGCTACAGCACGATCAAAGTGGTGGGGAAGACACTACCTGACTGTTCTGGGACATTCCTAGAAATGACAGTTATATCTTTTGTGGCTTTGTTTTGCTTGACTTGATAGACTATCTCTAATTTTAACATGATTATCCAAGAAATAAAATTTATGTTTCATAGTTTAGAGATCTGCTATGTACTTAGAGCACATTTGTAAATGTTTTCTTACACTGTATTTATTGTATGTGCATGCATGCATGCGTGGGTGCACATGTGTGCATGAGTGTGCATGAACTGCAAATACTTGCAAGTGGTGACCAGAGAACAACTCATGGAAGTTGCTTCTTTCTTTCACCCTGTGTCCCTGTGGTCAATTTAGGTTGTCAGGCTTGGTGGCAAGTGCCTTTACCACTGAGTTTCACCAGCTTCAGTTTTCTGGTTTTATGAGAAAGAAGAGCTGCAAAGCATGGGATGGCTGCTAAAGATAATTTTTGATTTATAAATACCCTTCCTACTCTACGCTATTGTTATGAATGTTATGAATCCCTGTTTTGTAATGTATATATAAATTTAAAATTACAGTTAAAGAAGAACTTAATGCTGCTAGCAGTTTCATTGTTTCTATTTTTTAAAGACAGGATGTCTCGCCATCTCATGTGGATGACGCTGGCCTTAAATGAATGATCCTCCTGCCTTCGCCTACAACATTCCATTAGTTATTTTCTATTTGAAGGAGCATGTTATTATGCACAAGAAAAACCTGTACTCAAAAGTAGGAATTGATTCTTTGGCCATCAGTATAATACACACATACACTGTTACCATTTAACTTAGACCTTAGATTTGATCTGAGTTTCTGTGTTAAATCACCAACAATCAAAAATATACATTTACCTTTCAAACCTCTATATTTTTAAAAAGATTGGGCAGATTTTTTACCTCTTCATTTTCAATTGGTCTTGAAAAGTACAAGCATCAATAGCTCTGTAGAACTGATACAATTTACACCCATTATTTAAAATATACCTATTTATTAAATTTGATAAGTGACTTCTGCTAATTAGTCTTACAAGTTTCTAAATTGAGGATTGTAATCATTGATGAACTAATTGCCTCCAAAAGTCTCCCACAGGCAGAATGTATCTTTTATGAAGAAAAACTAAAGCACACAACACTAATAATGCATGAGCTCTCTGTTGAGAAAAATGCAAGCATGAGCAGCGTTTTCACTCTAGTGTATGAGACTATTAACGAGAACACTGTTAACAGGAAGTAGTCAAGTTTCTTGCTATCATTATTATTCGATTCAGCAATAGATGCTTTCCATACATACTGATACTTGGGTCTTTGATGGCAAGGGTATGATTCTACATGTGTGACTAAAGAAACTCAACCATTAAAAATGTTTATGCCTTTGCAGTCTTCAAATACAGAATCACATATGCTTATTTATATGCTTTGGGGTCAAAAAATAAATAAAAGGTCCACACAAGCCTTAAATAAATGACAGCAGATAACAGATGGCAAGGTGCCTCTTTCCTTCTAGGAAAAGGTGTTCCTATTCAATCTGGAAACCAATAGAAATTCATTATTAGATACCTTGAAGAAGACAAACGACACAGAGTTTTCAGGAGCACAGTCTGTTTCCTTTACATCATGGCAGTAAATATCCATCTTCCCACATTGTGGGTTTACCATCAGTCCTTAGAAATTGGAGCAATGATTGCAGACTCTGGGGGAAAAAGCTCCCGTCTCCTGTCTTTGATTCTCTCTCATACTAGAATGTGAAATTATTTTGTATGCTTACCTTTGCTGAGCACAACATTTTAGAAATTAATGTAGCACATGTTACTACTATTACTCAAGGTTATTCTGTTATTACACTATAATTCTCCACAGTCATACATTTTAAAACATAAGCAATTTTCAGCTAAAAACACATTATGTTCCCAAACATGATTCTCTGATTTCATTCTGTTTAAAATGATAAATATAATTACTGATAGAAATAATATTACACGTGGTTAATCACAGTCAATTATTTCCTAATTAAGACCAGAAAAACCTTCTTTCATAATGCAGCCAATGTATAAATACACAGGTTTCTAATAATAAGAATATAGGCTCAGTTCATTTTCTTGTATTATTTTTAGACCAAGACTCCTTTAAAATAAATAGCTGTAAGAAACTATCTTATCTGTGCCTAAGACAATATGTTCTTGGGCCCCAAATCCAGTAGTGTTGATGATTTCAGAGCCTCAGGAAGTACACAGTATTTATTTACAGAAACAGAAAGTAGATTGTTAATATGTTTGTGTTTATTTACACAGAGTTACACATTGTGACATTGATACAGTGGAAAACTATAACAGTCTTTAATGTAAATGAAGGTATATAATGAAGGTATATAACATAGTTGAATTGCAAAACATTATAGAGAAGTAAAAAGTAAGTCGATTAATAATGCTTACAAAATAAGTATAGTATGGCATGGTACATAGGTTTAATTTGGATAAAGTTATAAACCACCTAATATGTTACATAACATGGATCAACAAGCATTCATTAAGTAGAACTGTACACATACAGAATGTGTCCATACTCACATAAGGACAGAAGTTCTTCCTAGAAAGAAAAGATGACAAAATTTAGACTGGAGAAAATTTTTAAATGTATCTGCAATATTTGCTTTCATAAAATCTTGTGCTTGGGTGTGGAGTAATGACCCCCTCTGTGAAGACTACATCTGTTCTTGAAGAAGACCTGGTTAAGTTCCTAGCACCCATATCAGCTGGATCACAACCACCTGTAACTCCAGCTCCAATCTATTTGATGCCCTCTCCTGGGCCCCATAGGTACCTTCACTCACATGAATGACATGACACAACACACACACACACACACACACACACACACACACACACATACACACATACTTAAAATTTTTAAATCTTTAAATAAAATTTTGTGTTTTGGGGTAGCTCATGAGCTCAAAAACTTTCCTTAATAGTGCTAAAATTTATTCTTTTCCATTATGCTACTGTTAAAAAAAGATTTATTTATTTAAGTTTATGTGAAATTGTGTGTGTCTGAGTGTATGGAAGTAAACCATGTGCATGTGGATGCCTACAGAGGACAGAAGAGGTATCGGATCCCCTATGGCTGGAGTCTTAAGTGGTAATGAGTTACCATGTGAAAGCTGGGAATCAAACCGGGGTCCTCTGGAAGAGCAGCCAGTGCTCTTTACTGCTGAGCCATCTCTCCTCCAGCCCCATGAACTAGTCTTTTTATTTGTACACATTGTTGAAATGATGCATAAGATGGAGGCATTTTAGCTTGACTCAAAGCAGTGTTACTACCCTATCAGTGATGTCAGGTGCTCATTTAAGAAGTTCTGAATTCACTGCAGTGTGCTATCTAAGAAGAACTGAAAACTTAGTTATAAAGCATTGTATTCTTGGACACAGGATTATTTAACTGTGTTAAATATAATAAATAATTATTTAGGGGTTAGTATGTGATGTTTTCAGAGATGTAAGCGAGTATTGCAATTCTGGGGGGTGGGGAGGTATATTGACTACTTGGGGACTCAGGCTATGCCTTGAGCTGCTAGGACAGCTCTGACAGCTGGAGCTGCAATGAAACAGCTCAGCTCTGGAGAGAAATGTATCCTGACTGCTCAGGGAGTCACAAGATACTTCTAGCTGCTAGAATAGCTCTGGCAGCTGGAGCTGCAATAGGACAACTCAGCTCTGAAGGGAAAGATATCCTGGCTGTTCAGGGAGTCAGGCTATATCTTGAATGGGTATGGTAGGGGATGGTCTCTCCACAAGATATAGCAATACAGATACAGCACCTCTCCTGGAGAGCCACTACAGCTGAGCTTTGCTCAGCCCCCACTTAAGGGGCTCCTTCTCTAGCACAAGATCTTGTTTCTTTTGCTTTACTCTGCTAAAGGGGAAACCCCTGTGGAAATGTAGCAATATTCTCAGCTCTGACAAAAAGTTGTTACTTTTTCTTCTCCATCTTGCTCAGTCCCCTAAGGAACATCTCAGCAAGGTTCTTCTCTGCTCTACCTTGCTCAGCCCCCTAAGAGAATGTCTTTGTAAGGTTGTTTCTGCTCAGTCCTCTAAGGGATGTCTCAGCAAAGTTCTTCTTCTCTGTGCCAGTGGATGAAGATCTTCACAACCAAGACTCCTTTGATAAAGAGATTTATTCAGAAATGAGTAGTCCAGGAGCATAGCTACCTCTACCGGGGTGGGAAAAAACAGCTGATAACTGAACAGGCAGGGTATTTTATATAGAATTTCTTAGGGGCAGAGTTTCTCCAGGGAGATTTTCTGTTGGGGATTGGTTAGTTTTTTTCTGCTCAGGGATTGGTTAGTTTCATTGGTCAGGGGGCAGAGATGGCCCTGATCTCAGAGCCAAACTGTTTTTTCTTAGCTTTCTGGCTCTAATTCTAAGGCCAGGGTATATTTCTTTGACTGGCTCTGATTCTAGGGACAAAGTACATTTCTTTTGCACTGGTTTCAGAGTTAGAGCATGTTTCTTTGGTTCTGGGTTCAGGGATAAAGTATTTCTTTCACTGGCTCAGGTCCCAGATCCAGGCTGTGTTTCTTTCACTGGTTCTGGGTTCCAGGATCAGGGTGCTCATGACTTGGTTCATTTCCTGCTCTGTGACTGGTTGATTTCATTGGTCAGTTGGTCAGGAGCAGAGATGGCTCTGATCTCAGAGCCAAACTGTGTTTCTTCCACTGGCCTTTGTTGACTCTAATTCTAAGGCCATGGCATATTTCTTTCACTGGCTCTGATTCCAGGAACAAAGTCTTTTTCTTTGGTTCTGGGTTCAAGAATAAAGTGTTTCTTTCACTGGCTTGGGTCCCAGATCTAGGCTGTTTCTTTCACTGGTTCTGGGCTCTAGGGTCTGGGTGGGTTTCTTTATCCAGTCCCTTTTCCATACATTCCCTGCTTTTTGTTTAGTAATAAGTAACTGGGCATTGAAAGGGGGGCAAAGTTATCGTTAGACTACTTCCTGCTAAATTGGGGTGTCGAGGTTCTTAGGACAATCTTGATCTTCCTCCTCAGGATGGAACCAGGTTCAGCAGATCCCTGTCTCTATAGCTAGGGGCTGGTAATCCTGTAATAGTAACTAGTTAAAAGTCTGGTTAGAAATATTTTGCATCTGTTGTTGAAGAAATCTAGACAATAGGTTTACAAGGCAGGATGCAATTAATAGAACTAAGAAAAGAAAGAAAAGAGGGGATAAGAAGGGTAGTGTCCAGTTCCATATCTGACTATTAGTGATCCACTGGCTAGAGGTATCAAGCTGTTTCTGAGTTTGAAGATATATTTGGAGTTGTTGGATTTTATCTTTCACTACACCTGATTGGTTGACATAAAAACAACATTCTTTCCCAAGAAAGAGACAAAGACCACCTCTTTCTGCTGGCCAGTGAGTCTGTTTTTCCCTGAAGGGTAACAATAGTCTGAGCTACCCATTGGAAATCCTGGATGAATTGTGAAGAAAGCTGATGGTAAATAGCTAGGGAAGTAGTCAGTCCTGTTCCAGTGGCTACACCTGCAGTTATGCCCAGGGCTGCTAGAAAGAGTATTATTTGGATAGCTCATTTGTCATGCCTTGCTGCTATGAACTTGACAATGGGAATTGGCAAAGGTTCTTTACCAGGTACCTCCCCTAATTTAGGAAACAGGAACATCAGGCACAAGTCCCAGACTACCTAGCAGGTAAGCAGTGATAAACTTGAGTACCACAGAGAATAGAGGCATTGTGAATGTTAGGACATAGGGGCTGGGTGATAGTACCAAGAGTAATGGTATTATTGCAGTCTGCAGAATCCAGAGTACTCACAAAGTATGTTCCTGAGGAGTTAAAGCAGTCTGTAATGCCAAAGAGAGGAATGTGAGAGAGATAAGGGGTAGCAGTGACATTTGGCTTGGAACAATTAACAAGTGGTAAGGTGAATCTAATAGGACAATGGATGAGGCCCCAAATAGTGAGTGAGAGTTTGACTGTGAAGGGACACACACCAGCACTCTCCAAAATGGTCAGGCTGAGCATTATTCAATAGCTGATATGCAATAGTTGGGGTCTGAAACAAAAGATGGTGTGACAGGGAAGTGGGATCAACATCATCAAAAAAGGGTGATTGCTGTGGGATGTTCCGTATGGCAAATGTGTTGCTGATTGGTCAATAAATAAATCACTGATTGGGCTAGGCAGGAAGTATAGGCAGGACAAGGAGGAAAATAAAACTGGGAAGTGGAAGGCTGAGTCAAAGAGACACTGCCAGCCACCGCCATGATGACAAACAGCATGTGAAGATGCCGGTAAGCCACGAGCCATGTGGCAAGGTATAGATTAATGGAAATGGATTAATTTAAGCTGTAAGAACAGTTAGCAAGAAGCCTGCCACGGCCATACAGTTTGTAAGCAATATAAGTCTCTGTGTTTACTTGGTCGGGTCTGAGCCGCTGTGGGACTGGCAGGTGAGAGAGATTTGTCCTGACTGTGGGCCAGGCAAGAAAACTCAAGCTACAGGTGATATTAAGGATGTAAGAGCCTTTAGGAACTTGGACCCCTTCTTCTACTATATTCCTAGGGGTTGAGAGAGTGGAATGTGTACCTTCTGTATTTTGAGCATGTGTGGTGGGCAGGATAGATAAATGCTATAGTAAAGCTTACCAATGACTCCTTTTTTCCACCTCTTACCCATGCCTGTCAACTAGCAAAGGGACCATGGATCCTTAATTAGGATGTGAAAGATTCCCCATTCTTCATAAAAAGCAGAGTGTTTTCCTGAATATGCATTATGTCTCCAGCAGTCTGCAGACCTTATGACATGAGTGGTCTGGTTGAACTGCTGGACATATGTCTCCTGAATTTCAAATATCCATACATAGAATTTGATAGCAATAGGGGTGAGTGGGAAGAAGCATACGGGGAAGAGGTAGGGTGTGATCCAATAGGGTGGGGCTTGAGTCTTGACAGGTTTGTGAGGTCTCATTCTTCTGAGACCAAAGATAGGCTGGTAGTCTGTATATAGTTTCAGAAGTTGTCCCTTTGCTAGTTGACAGGCATGGGTAAGAGCTATTAATTCAACCTGCTGATTTGTGGTGTGGGCTGGAAGGGCTCATGTTTTGACCACTGTGGTGTCTGAAGCAATAGTATATCCTACATCATGTACTCCTTTATATAGGAAGGTGCTGCCATCTGTATACCATGTATAAGAGGCCTGAGGTATTTCTCTTTCTTGTATATGTATAGGATAAGGTAATAATAGCTCTTCTGGGGTCTCAATGCATGAGTGTGATGGGAAGTATTCCAGGATTGGTTGGGGGAGAAGATTTGATGTTAAGAGGTAGACATGGTTGAAAAGTCAGTGTTGTATCCTCTACCAATGCTACCTGAAGGGAGAGAACTTGGAAGGGATGTAATGTTAGAAGGCCCTTGTATGTTAAAAGGTGTGACAGCTGGTGAGGAGAAAGAACAGTAATAAGTGGTCCAAAGGTTAATTTCATAAGGAGATGCTTTCTATCTGGGGATCTTAGGATCCAGGTTGGTGTATTGTAAGAGGACCTTTGTAAGGTGGTTGAGGAATTGAAAAAGGTTTTCATTTTTTTTTCCTGGATGACCTCTTGGATTTTTTCATAATTTAATGCCTTAAGGGCAGCCCTGCAGAGACCAGCTAGGAGGCCAGTTATAAATCTATTCCTAGCTAGGATGTCTCCTGGGGTATTGTAATCCCATTCAGGCTCCTGATCAGGGACTGCCCTAGCCCTCACTGTGTAGGTGTTATCCATTTGATGGAGTTCACCTGCATGGACCCTAACCTGCTCCCGGACTTGTGCATGCTCTTCTGGGAGGAGATTGTTGGTAAGGATCATATGAACATTGTGAAAGATAAGGTCATAGGATTAAGAAATGTACTAGAAATCTTTAATAAAAGTGGAAGAATTGACAGTATAGGATCCTAATCTTTTTTCTACTTAGCAGAGCTCAGATAATGAGAAGGGGACATTTATCCTGACTAAACCATCCATCCTGGCAACCTCTCACAAAAGGGAGAACTGGAGTCAGTTTAGATCAAGGAGGAACAGGAGGTCCCAAGGTAGAGTGGGAATAAGTACCAGGAGGACTAGGGGCTGTGGGTGAGCTGAAAGTGGGTACCAGTGAGAGTTGACCTGGTAGATGGCCTGTTCCTGAGGAGGGAGAAGGGAAACTGAAGGGACCAGAAGAGGGAGCTGTGGGCTCTGGTCTATAAGGAGAAGGCTCATTAGCTGCAACAAAGGAAATAGATTCATCCTGTTCTAACTTCATAGCTAGCAGTAGCTGGGTAGGGAAACAGGAGGCATAGAGAGAAGGCTTGGAGCAAAGGTAAGGGAAAGATTTAACATAGAAGGTCTCTTTCCATTTCCCTGATCACTCACAATAGTTGTAAAGGTCTTGAATAATATTGGGATCTAGTGTGCCATTATGCAACCATTTAGACTGCTTATCTAAGGGATATTGAGGCCAAACTTTATTGCAAAGGTGAACAAGTTTAGGGTCTTTCAAATCAGGTGCCAGGTGTAAAGTCTTGAGATTTTCTAGGAGGCATCCCAAAGGGGAATGAGAGGGTATGGAGTGCAGAGTTCCCATGAATAAGTAGTGAGGGAAAAGGTCACAGCAGCCTGTAGTCACAGGTGTCCCCTGGACTCAGGAAGGACTGAACGAGGACCAAGCTGTACAGAGGGTCATCATCCAACTCAACAGGGTCAAGTGTAGCAAGCTTAGCCTGGCTAAGCCATATGAGAGACTCAGTTGCCTGGTACCAGGGCTTCTGTAGAAGCGAGAAGGTGAGAGAAAGCTGAGCTCTAGTGGGAGGGACTCATCCAGAGGAAAAGCCTGGAAAAAAGGAGACTTTTGTGGCTCCATTTTGTGGGAAGACAGGGGGAGAACACAGGAAGGGATGCTACAACCTAAACAAGAACAAGAAAACTGCCTGATTGCAGCTCTATGGGGGGGGGGGGGTGTGGTCAGATGATGAGGGCCAGCTGTAGCCTTAATGACCGTGGCTGGGGGAACCTCCACTTCCAAGAGTGCTTGAGGGATGCCAGACACTCAGTGGTCATGTAGCTGGAGAGTTTCTTTCCAGCTCCCGCCAAACCCCAGCAGTCCCGCAGCCCACTTATAAAATAAACACATAGAGGCTTATATTATTTAAACTGTTTGGCCTAATGGCTCAGGCTTCTTGCTAGCTGTTCTTATATCTTAAATTAACCCATTTCTATTAGTCTATAAGTTGCCACGTGGCTAATGGCTTACTGGTACCTTACATCTCACTTGTCATGGCTGCAGCTAGCAGCGTCTCCTTGTCTCAGCCTTCCTGCTCCCAGAATTCTCTTCTCTCTTTGCCCTGCCTATACTTTCTGCATGGCTACTGGCCAATCAACACTTTATTTATTAATCAATCAGAGCAACACATTCCATAGAGAACATCCCACAATATGGTCACTTCCTTAGACCCAGGGAAACATTAACACTAACAAAAGGGGGAACTCACCTAATTGCTGCTGTTGGATGGAATGCTGAGTGATCATTGAGCTGGAAGTTGGGTCTGCTATAGATGGGCTGGAGATAAGGGATAGGGTCCCAGTGTGGCTCACACCACAAAAGGAGAGAACAGGCACCAAGGGGGTCTACCCTGGATTTCGGCACCAAAATGTAAGCAAGTGTTGCAACTCTGGAGGGAGGGAGGAAGGTATCCTGACAGCTCAGGAAGTCAAGCTATACCTTGAGCTGCCAGGACAGCTCTGACAGCCAGAGCTGCAATAGGATAGCTCAGCTCTGGAGGGAAAGGTATCCTGACTGCATGGGTAAAACCTTGAGCTGCTAGGACAGCTTTGGCAGGGTTCTTTGCAGACATCTGCTGTAGATGAATTAACATTAGCGTCTTATCTTCAGAAAACCAATAGATGATATTTCTTTTCAATTATTTTTTCAAGAGAAGATTCAACTTTGTGTTCAACATGACTATTGCAGCTTACTTATCTGATAAGAGAAATGACAAGTTTTAGAAAGTATTATATATTGGGGTAGGGGGTATAACTCAGTTAATAGAGCCTTTGTGTACAAATTCCTGTGTTAAATTACCAACAGTGTATAAATCTGGCCATGGTGGCACAACTCTGTAATCCTGGCATTCAGGAACTAGAGTCAAGAGGATTTATAGTCTAAGCTTATCCTCAGGTCCATAGGGATTTTGACCCCAGCTTATACCTACATAAGTGCCTGCCCCCAAAATAAAATAAAATATTGCATAATAAAATGTGTCATTTAAAAGATCTTCAAAATTCCAACAACCAAGCTTATAATGCTGTAAATTTTTGCTTCAGAAAAGCATCCATTCAATTTTAACCAAGAATATAAAAAAAAGAATGAGCTTCAGATGGCACATTGCAAATGATCTCTAAGAAACTGTTAATTGTTGTGTTTTGATGCAATAGCACAGGTTGTTTATAACTTCCTGAGATGATTAGTAAAATACAGTTCAGTTCTACTTTTCAACTACTTATTATATGGTATGGCCAGCACAACCAACCAAACCAGGTTTAATGCAGATATGGCAATCTGGCTGCCTTTCAGTAACCAAACACTGAAGAGATTTGCAGACATATAAAACAATAACAATCTCCTAATTAAAATAACAAAGTAAAGAAATGTTTTAAAGAAGAAAAATAAACTAAATGGTCCATTAATCCACTGTCAAGAACAAGATCTGAATACATTTCACTTCAAACACCTCTCTTAGCTTTGACCTCCAATAATGTCAGTCTTTTGTCCCCAGAGGCATCTCACATGCCTAATAGTAGATGATGGAGGAGAAAGGGCATGATCCCTATGGCGGTTTGAATTGGTATGGCCCCCATAGACTCATAAGTTTGAGTGTGTAGCCAATAGGGAGTGGCATGGTTAGGAGGTGTGGCCTTGTTGGAGGAACTGTGTCACTGTTGAGGCAGGCTTTGAGGTCTCATATGCTCAAACTACTCCTGGTGTGGGGTGTAGTTGCTTCTGCTGTCTGAAGATCAAGATGTAGATCTCTCGGTTTCTTTTCCTGCACTATGTCTGCCTGCACTCTGTCATGAGGATAATGGACTAAACCTCGGAAACTGTAAGCCGGTCCCAATTAACTGTTTTTCCTTTATAAGATTTTCTGTGATCTTGATGTCAATCCACAGCAATCAAAACCCTAAGACAATCCCCTTCTTCAAGCAAGCACACGTGTTTGTGTAAGTAAGTTAGAGTTCCAGGTTGTAGTGATCAATGGTAACCAGAGATTCTATTGGAACCTTGTGGGCAGCTAGGCATTGCAGACCTAACTGAACTAATTCGTCATTGAGGACCTTACTTCTGTGTGTTCTTGCTGCCTTTTCTCTGAGTGCATGTCCTCTCACGTGTCTTGGAATGCCCAGAGAATCTCACAAGCCTGGTTTTTTGTCTTTTCACCCACTGTGTGTCTTCATTCATATGTTTAGCTCCTTCATTCTTTCATTCCCTCCCCACACACACTCAGGACACTTTCCACAGTCACGTTTTCCTTGTGGTTGTGGAACTTGTCATAGTCCTCCCTTCAACTTCCACTCAATTGAAACAGCTATGTGCCTTTGCTCTTTGTTAAAGGAAAATGGAAAAAATAATGAGTGAAGGAGGGGAAAATAAAGGAGGGAAGAGGGAAGAAAAAATTGACAGAGGACCATGAGAGGGGAACATTTAAAAATCAGAGAATGGGGGAAAAATGGATTATTAAATAGGAGGAAGCAAACATTATCAAATTTTCCCAGCTCAGCAAACAACACTTCTTTCCACTTGGTAGTAAGGAGAATTTTTTTTCTCAACATACAGTACAAAGACTCAGATCTAAGCCCATATCTTAGCAGGAACATAACTTCCTCCAACATTTCTGTCCACTACAGTTGTCCAGATGCTGGGAAAGGGGAATCTGCAGGTTTATAGCAGCTATTGTACATCTGATGGGTGTCCGCACAGGCAACTCCACTGGTCCATGCTCTAATGCACACACACACACACACACACACACACACACACACACACACACACACAATGTTTTCTGTCTGTAGTACCTTGATTTCTTCCAGCACCATAGCCTTGCACTCACTGAGGGCTGTGGAGAAAACTGCCAAGCCCTCCACCATTTCATTAGCAATTGAATTGTCACACTTCTACTGATCTAGTTTAAATGCAGTTTCTTAACCAAGAATCCTCACCACTGTTTTGAACCTGTTATTTCCTCTTGATAAAGTGATGGCACCCTCTTCATGTTGTCCATCCTTACATTAAAGATCCCTGCTCACTCTCCTCAGAGTGGAAACTGCAGATATGTAGGGGCCCCGTGATGGCGCAAAAGACCTGATGCCAAGCGCGGTCATGTGCAGGGCTTCGGGGATTAAGTTTCATCTGTTTCTTTTGGAATTGTTAGGCTTCAGATTTGAATAACTGATAAGCCAATTCTAGTTTAAAACCAGAATGTCAACTTATTAATTTCAATTAGGGTTCACATCAATACTTCTGCCCATTGGCTAGGACAAATCTTTTCCCATAAATCAGACCTTTAGGAAGTCAATCAGAAAAATCTAGTCAGTGAAGGTAAAACAATAGATCATGGGCAGGGGAGGGTCTTGGAAAATGTTTCTCTCAGCTTGGTGCAAACTCTTGTCAATCCTTCTTCAGACACATGGTAGAAAATTCTAACAAATTAATTTTCCCTTTCCTCTTCAAAAATGTTCTATGTACACCCTGCCTGATACTTGTTTGGATAGACACAGAGAAAGCAATTTTATATTAAAAAAACATAAATCAATGCACAATTTCAGTAAATAAAATTATGATGTGGCATATTAGCATTTAGTTGTGCTTTTTGTTTTGTATATATTTATAAGTAGTCAATGGAAGTTATCTACTGTCATTAGAATTTTGAATATCAGTGTCTATAACAGAATGAAGATAATTTTCTCATACAATCTTTATATAAATCACAATATTCCAAACCTCATCTCTATTTCAAATAATTTATTTAACATACATTCTCACTGGACTATAACCAGAAAGCAATTCATTATATACATATGTTTGCATCTATATGAAATAAAGGCAAAGATTTATGAATATTTTTACATCACTTTACTGTCAGAAATTTTTGTAATATCAATTTAGAGGATGGAATGATGTTTATGAGTCCTTTGAAAAATGCCTATTAAATTTGAGATGGAATTTCATGATGAATGAATTCTATGACTAACAATTTATCTCCCACTAGGTTCATGACTTTATAGTAAATGGGCTAAGAGAGACATGTAAACATTAGAGATGAAATATCACATAATTCTGCTCTTTACAGCATATATAACTATGTCATTAGAATGATATAGTTTAAATTAATTCAATAATATTCTAAAAACAGGGCTATAACACCATCTTAGAATTCATCTGTTCAAGTGTGCCCATCCATTTTAAAACCAACCCCAACAAAGCTCAAGAGACAGGCCAGTGGTTAAACCCAATTGTTACTCTCATAGAAAACTTGGGTTCAGTTTCCAGCACCCACGTGGTGGCTCACAACCATCTGTATATACCTCCAGTTCCAAGCAATTTGATACTCTCTTCTGACCTTCATAGACACCAGGCACCCAGAAAGTACACATGTATACACAAGACTCATACACATAAAACAAAACAAATATATCTTTTAAAATTAAGTAAAAACCAACTGGCTTATTCTATTTCATATAATATTTCTCACAGATAAGCTAAATATTTCTTTTTTTCCAACATAATGTTCATTGATTTTTTTGGGAATTTTCCCATCTCGAACCCTGATCACGCTCATTTCCCAGTCCTTCCAGCTCTGCCCCCACCCTCATGACCTCCCCCCAAAAAAGAGAAGCAGAAGAAGGAGGAAGAGGAGGAAGAGGGGAGGAGGAGGAAGAGGGGAGGAGGAAGAAGAAAAGAAAGGAAGGAAGGAAGGAAGGAAGGAAGGAAGGAAGGAAGAAAGAAAGGAAAGAAAGAAAGAAAGAAAGAAAGAAAGAAAGAAAGAAAGAAAGAAAGAAAGAAAGAAAGAAAGAAAGAAAGAAAGAAAGAAAGAAAGAAAGAAAGAAGTCCAGTTTGTGTTGTCCATATGCTCACTGGAGCATGGTCAAACTCCCAGTAGCCAGCCCCTTACAGAAAACTGAGTCTTCCCCGACTTATACACCACTAGAAGCCCTCAATCATTGGGAGTTACAGTTCATAAGCTAAATATTTTTAATCTGAAGTAATTTTATCATAAACAAGATAGACATTCATTCATTGGTACTCTGAGATGCATTTTTCTATGGTTTATTTATTTATTTATGTGTTTATTTATTTATTTGTTTGTTTGTTTGTTTATTTTTAACCAACATTACTCTTCTTCATACTGAAGAAAAGAAAATCATATAAACCCAGGTCTTCATTTACCAAACACTTTTTTAATATCTCTTTATTCAATTAATGTCATGATACTGAGGGCACAAAACATATAGGGTCCCAGTCCACAGAATTTTTTGCTTACATTCTAGCTGATAGATGTGTTGTTACATTTGTTTATGCTCTGGAACATTTGTTTAATAATGCAAAGATGTATTGTATTTTTTCGTGTTGCATTTGTTTAACTCTGTGAAGCTGTGTTACTGTGTCTGTCTAAAACACCTGATTGTCTAATAAAGAGCTGAACAACCAATAGCGAGGCAGAATAAAAATAGTGAGGAGAAAAATATAGATGGGGCTGGCAGTCAGAGAGAATAGATAGAAGGAGAAATCTGGGAGGAAAAGAAGAAAGAGCAAGAGAACAAGGAGAGGAGGATGCTAGGGGCCAGCCACACAGACAGCCACAGAGTAAGAGTGAAAATAAGCCCCAAGGCCCAAGATAGATGAGATAATTTAAGAAAAGTTGGCTAGAAAAAAACCACACTAAGGCTGGACATTTATAATTAAGAATAAGCCTCTGTGTGTGATTAATTGGGAGCTGGGTGGCAGGCCCCCAAAAAAGAGCAAAAACAACCAACAACAAGAATGTTTCAAACTGAACTTTGAGTCATTCACTTTAATCTTGAAAAGCCTTTGAGAGGAGGGAAGAAAATTCATAAATGTTTATAATGAGACTAGATTTCATCCAGAGAGTATTTTGTTTCTAGGGATTCCATGACAAATAAAGAAGGTGAGTGATTTAAAAGGACTAATCTCACAGAGTGCTCCATGCTAAAAGACCAAAACCAAGGTGTCACTAGACCTATCTGTTGGTTTTTATGCAGCAGGGCAATGTTATTCTTTAAGCGGCGCTGTTACCATGCAAGAAAAGCCATGAGGCATGGCAAAACCCACTCTAAGAGTTTTATTAGGAGAAGGGAGGGACAGGAAAGAATGTGATCAGGCCTGTGGAAGACATGTGCAGGGAAGGGGGAGGAGTCTGTGATCTGCTTTTTATCCCCTGCACATGTGCATATGGACTTACAGAGCTATGCCATGCATGCACATAGATTGCGTGATCATGCTGCCCGCAAATTACATGACCATGCAGTGCATGGATTACATAAAACATAAAACCTTGGAATGACTAAGCATTCTGAACAGCACATGTGCAGTCATGTAGCTGGGGAAGTGGTGAGGAGTTCCAACACTGTCCTCTCTCTATTGGCTCTAAGAGAAACTTCTTTGCTCCTAGCTTCTGGTGGTCACTGGCAATTTTTGACACTTTTCAGCTTGCAGTTTGAGGTCTCCAGTCTCTGATTTCCAATTACAAGGCCCTCATCTTTGTGTGTCTTTGTATCCCAATATCTCTCTTTCATCATGGGGCTAGAACTTTCAATTTGTGGAGAGGAACAGCTTATTTACAGTAGACTTCTGTGAAATGATGGTGTTAAACAGGCACAACAGGATGCACTGGAATCCTTAAAGGAGTAGATATATGTGTGTTTCCTGGTTTATTTTGCATTTGCTACCATTACACATTTATGGCCTTAACCTATCACGACTCATCTGCTCTCTTCAGTCTTCCATCTGGAACCCAGCTCTTTGAGGGAAAGAACCCTTGACTAGCCAGCTCCTAATAGTGGTTAAAATGACATCACTTGGGCAGCCATACAACCAGATAACAAATAAAATCTGTGCTTTTTATTAGAAATAGTTTCTGGAGTTTTAGCTTAGAATAAAATAGGATTGTAGTATACTAGTTCTTTGCCTATGCATTGCCAAAGATGGTGCAATGAGAAAATCTCTTTTTTTCTTGACTATAAGGCTGTATGGTTTTTGTTTTTGTTTTTTTTTTCTGTTAAGACCAAACCCTGAAAATTGCACCTGCTAGGTAAAGTACTCCAGCACTAAGCTTTACCTCCAATGCCTTGCTGGGGGGGGGGGGGGGGCGGCGGCGCAAACTGCCCCAGGCTTAGAGGCTCAGACACAGCTTCTGTGACAGGCTTACTGGCAGGTAATACCAGGATCCAGGAGAAGCCATGAGCTGACCCCACACAGGGAGGGCCTACATCTAAGGGTAAATACCTGACATTCGGAACATTCCCTATACCCCTAGACAAATGTCAGCCAATCAGCGTCCTGAACCCTGGAAATCCCCTCACCCCAACCTCTTCTATGATAAAAGCCCCACCCTGCCCAGGCTGGGGATCTCTGCGCTCACCTCTGCATCTGACAGAGTCCAAGCTCTGAGCTTAAAATAAAGGTTCTTTGTTTTTGTATATGGGATTTGGTCTCTGTGGTGGTCTTTTGGGGGTCCCCACGATCTGGGAATAACACTTACAAGTTGTTTTTATCTTTGAAGAATAAGCTCTTACTCTCTTACTATATTTTCTACCTTTAATTTCCACTGTTACTGTTAAACTATTCGTATGCAAATTTTGTTAATTGTAGAATCTATTTTTAAGTGTTTTCAACTAAATGTTTTCAAAACACAATTTGGAAACACTGCTATTAACATTTCCAAAGGGATCCTAGGCTTAGTCACCTTAAATCAGAGATCCTGCTGCTGAATAATAGCTTCTATCCAGGAAAGAATCTTATTCAAGTGTAAATGTGATGCTTTCCTGCTCACTTGCAATAAGCTAAGTTCAATGAATTTTATCCTACAAATTATTTGCACATGAGCTTTATTTAACGTATTACTACTTATAGATAATAAAAACAAATTAAAATTAACTTTGGAAAATTATATTGTGATTTTGTATGCATAAAAATGGAATTTTAATGTTTTTTGAAAAATTTGTCACCAAAGTATAAAACAGTATATTAGACCATGAAATAAAAAATATTTCCTATTACTTCTGAGTACAACCTCATTATTATTTATTGATCCAGGTGTTGGCTACATTCATTTTGCTGTCTAGTCATTACATTATAAATATAGTATTATTATCTTTGTTTCATAAGTAAAGAATGCCTTGAAATATAGCAAAAGAGAAAAAGGGTATGCTCAAGTAGAGAATACAAACCTCAGTTTGTCTATCTTTAAACTTTATTTCATCAATTTAACTCTCTCAAAGTCTCACATACAGAGAAAATAATACTTCAACATTTTAAAAAGTATATATTTCACCTACTTTTGACCTAAATCCATTTTCTCTTAGTTAAGTGAATAGATAAAACTAAAGCTGTTAAATCCAGCATTTCTCCCTATCATTAATGAGTACATTTATTTAGCATCTATTGTGAACATAGCCTGAATGCTGACATCACTCAGAGCACAGACTAATGGGTCCAGCCATCAAGGAACTTACAGTCTGTAAAGGACGTCGAACATACAACATGACAATATAATTTAGAGTTCTAAATTGACCATCTATTGGCCCTTGGGTGAAGTCTAACCCTGTAACGTTACTGCATGATCTAGTCTCACTTCTATAAGCAATGATTCAGAGAAGTCACTAAACTAGACAGCTCTGGGGGTAGAAAGAAAGATTTATTGGGGATCAAACTGCCAAGGCCATCACTCAGATAAGATGAGCATCTGAAGAAGAGAGAAGAGAAAAATAGCAGAAAAGCAAGCAAATTGTATCTGACGGTCATCAGGGAGGGGTCTACACTCTGACACAAGCTGTGGGGACTGCTCAGAACTAGGTGCCTTTGCCTGAGGTGGTTGACCTTTGAGAAAAGGTCATTAAGGGAGTTTCCTGGTAAACACAAAACTACCTTAACAGATCTGTTTCTCTAGTGCACAAGAATCTTTAGGTTTGTTTGCCCAATAACAGTCCTGCTTCTGTTTGAACAATGTCACCAGCACTGGCATTTTGAGGGTGACATTCCAACCTTTTGTTGATGAGAAGGGATTACTAGTCCTCTGGCTACTTCTTGTTAATCGGGGGCTTAAAGTGGGGGGTATGGTCTGGAATGCTGGTTCAAAACATGGGCTCAAGCCAGCAGGCAATGGTAGGAGACCTGAAATTCCCTCAGAAGCATTCACTTTACCAACCTTCAGGTTATTTTGCCCCAGAAGAATCTGAAGACACAGGGAGCAATCTTATTATTATTATTATTATTATTATTATTATTATTATTATTATTATAGAAACCAGTGAGCCAGTGGGCCAAGGAGGGGTAGTGTAAGGATTATGTCCTTAATTACGTCACCAGCCGGCAAAGGCATCCCAGCCTAAAAAGTGGGCGTGCCCTCTGTGCCCTTTCTCTTTCCACACTCTCTCCTTCCGTACCCCCCCTTGCAGTCTCAGTCTCTCTCTCTCTCTCCTTCTCTCCCAATAAAGCTCTAGAAAGGTAACCATGGCTCATGATTCTTCTGTCACCAATACATCCAGCACTCTCCTCCATTGGCACCCAAGGGAGACCAGGCCCTGGAGGATATATTTTGTAAGCCCTCTTTCACACCACTTTTAGCAAGTCCAGGGCTCAGGACCCCCTGGGGCTAGTAAGGGAAGCCTTTTTTTTTTTTCAGTTGCCAGCCCAAAGTTGATTCCTGGATGGTGTGTGTCACCTGAGTGGAAATCTGCTGGGACAAATAAAGACTAGGGACAAAGGGTGTTAGCATGACCACTGTCTGTAATCTGCACTGAAATCCTCATTGTAGAAAAAGTAGGTAGCCAGGTGGTGGTGGCACACGCCTTCTATCCCAGCACTCGGGAGGCAGAGGCAGTTGGATCTCTGTGAGTTCAAGGCCAGCCTGGGGTACAAAGTGAGTTCCAGGACAGGCTCCAAAGCAACACACAGAAACTTGGTCTCAAAAAAGACAAAAAAGAAAAGAAAAGAAAAAGTAGTTAACTGGTGTCTGTGAACAGCTGGCAATGGAGTAGACTTACACCTTTGAGCCAGAGCAAAACAAAACCTGAAAAGTTATCAACATGATAGAAACATAAACATCCTTTTGTAATAAAACAGAAATTTCTTGGCAGAAAAAGAACAACAAAGAAGGGCTTGAGGACCCGAAATATATAGTATATATAACTATACTAAATATGTAGTTATATATACTACATATATATAGTATATATAGTAAATATAAGTATAGTATAACCTACTATATCTATTAGGATTCTGCTGCACTCCAGCTACATGATCGCACATGCGCAATTCAGGAGTTAAGCAAAGGGCCTTACATCTTACATTATCAGTGTGCACTGGTGACTACGTGCAAGTAGTGTGGTCATGCAATCAGCGCATGCATGGTGTAGCTCTGTAAGCCCACCTACGCATGTTCACCCGGAACCCTTAAAAAGTCTGTTTCCTCTTCCCCTCACCATCTTTCTCTCTCTGCACGTGCTCCTTCCCAGGCCTGGTTCTCTTGTTCCCCCCCCACCACCCCTCTTCCTCCTAATAAAGCTCTGATAATGATACTGGGTTCTTTCATGACAGTGACCTTTCCATGTGGTAACCAGCGCCAGTAACCAGCGCCATTCATCATTCTTATAATATCAATACCTTATCAGAATTCCATTGATTATGTTAAACTCTGAAGTTTTAACATATCTATCATCTTTAAGTTTTACTTTTTTACCTTAAATCACTTCCTCAGACCTTTACAACTTGCATTTATACATCTTAAGTCACTTTCTTAGACTTTTACAACTTACATAAACCCAACTTTTTTCCTTTCATCTAGAAACATCTATTTACCATAAGACGTAGATGCTTGATTACTGAGAACAGTCATGAAAAAGCAAGGTTTTTTTGATTTGTTTGTTTTTTTAATAAAGGAAAAGTAAAAAGACAATTCTTAGTTAGTAATAACAGCATGATAACTTGAGTTTGTCTTTTATTGAAATCTGCTTTGTGAATTTGTCCTGTCCAGCAGGAGGCCTGTTAGCCAGGTGAACCTGTCTATGAGTTTAAAATTTTTAAATCTGTATCATTAGCAAGTGACATGTACATCTTTTGTACCCAAAGTTACTTTAAAGTCAAAATGTTTTAAGGAGAAAGCAGATTCTAACTATGAGTGGCCTGACCTGGATCTGCAGCCTAGGGGCAGGTTTGGGCTGAGGTCAGTTTGCTGATGCCAAACTGTCTGATAAAGCTAGGGCCCACCATCAACACCATTACAGAGATCTGAGAAAGACAAACTTGGGCAGGGAATATTGTCCAAATAGCCTTTATATCACTTACAATGACAGAGGCTTACCTGCTACCTGGACAGCCAGCCTGGGGTCTTCCATGGTGATCTCTATGGCTTTGTTGGGGACAGAGGTTGTTAGTCTTTGGCTACCTCACAGAGCAGCATTAAGTCTTAGGCTACCACATGGGGCAGACAGCATTAGTATTTGGCCCCCAACCCAGATCTATCTGAGAGATTTTCTTTAAAGGAGGAACTTGAGGGACTGGCCTACTTTGGGACAGAGTGGAGTAGTCTATGCAACAGTGTCTGCAGTTTCAGCAGGACCCTGGAGGTAAGCAAGGCATGGGGCAGTTCTTTGCCCAGTGGTCGGCATCACCACACTCGAAGCAGGTCCAAGTATAGTCTACTTTGGATGTGACTGCAGGGCTGCCAGAAGCTGGTACTTCTGTCTGTCAGAGGAAGCCTTTTTCATAAACACTTTGAATGGCATATTCATCACGTCTCTCTGAGAGGCTTGAGGGCCATCATCTAATCCATTCAATATATCGGATTTAAGTTAAACTCGACTTGTTTTTAGTGACTTCCTTCAGGCTTAACTTTGATAGCATATACATATGGCTAAAACTTGTCCCCATAAACGGATTACATTTATATTTCACATGTCTACAAACATAGCTCTGAGCACATTAAAGAATTTGATCATTTGTAAGGTGACTGAGCATTAAATTGTGTATCTCAATCATCTTTAACAGTTTACAACAACTTCGTAGCTTTTATAAGTTTAGGATTTTATTATTTTATCCCTGTTAAGTTTGAGCCTTAAAAATTTGAATTGAAGATTTAATTGAGGATTCTTTAGCATCAAAGTAAAATTTCAAACCATAAATACAGTCCACAGTGACACTGGGAACCTTACTATGCTGATTATGTAACAAAGTTAGCAAAGACCAAGAAGATAGGGATACATCTTTAAATCTGTTTGGCCATCCTGAATGGACCTTAAAAATTCATAAATGTTATTGATCAAAAGTATGTTGTTCCTTATCTAAAATTTTCTAGAACCCTGATGTTGAACTCAGCAAAGACATAAGTGATTAGACTTATGTCTCTACATCAGTTTCTACTAACCTGAGTAGACCACTATAACTTTAGAAATTTATAAACCTTAATCATAAAGCATATGTTGTTTTTAAAGTCCTATTTTCCATAACACTTGTTTAAGGTTTCATCCTCATCTGTTATTTTTCACTTCCAAGACAAAAATTATTATACAAAATTCCATCATAATCCAAAATATTTTGGAGACCTGCTGTTGCCTCTTTCATGCAGGGGAAATAAAATAAAACAAACCATCTTGGAAGCCTGGTGTTTTCTCCTTAGTCCAAAAAAGGAAATACAATGATAAGCAGAAGGCTCAGTAGGACTAAGTTTTATGGGCACTGCCATAGTTGATTTATACATGATCACCTTAATCAAGATGGCAGTGAAGTCACATGGCATGCCCTAGCTTTAAGCTTAGTAAAGATGGCTCCCAGCCACATGGTTGCCTCCACCCTAATGAGGTCATCAGCCAAGATGGCAGCAAGCCACATGGCTGCTACTTACTCCAAGGTGAACCCCTTAGGCACACTGCCCTTTGAAAAAAAATCTATTTTCCTAAACAAGAGTTTAATCCAAGTTATTCACAAGCATACTGTTGGAATTCCTGGCCACTCCCCCAGCTACATGACCACACATGTGCAGTTCAGTAGCCAAGCAAGGGGCTTTAAGTTCTACGTAATCCATATGCTGCATGATCATATAATTTGTGCGCAGCATGATCATGCAATCTATACGCATGCTTGGCACAGCTCCGTAAGCCCATATGCGCATGTGCAGGGGAATCCATAAGAAGTGGATCACAGATTCCTCCCTCTTTTTCTTCTCCTTCTCCTCCCCGCCCTCTCTCTCTGCACGTGTCTTCCACAGGCCTGGTCACGCTCTCTTCTGTCTCCTAATAAAGCTCTAATAGTGGGTTTTTTCAGGCCTCGTGGCCTTTCTCACACATTAACAGTGCTGCTTAATGAATAACATTACACCACTGCATTAAAACCAACACATACTTGTATCAAATTAAAATTTCTTTCTTTTTTGGGGGGATTTCTATGAGTAGATTTTTTTAGCTACTAACCTTTTCTATTACAAGTTTTTCAAGCTAACTTTTGTTACAGATTTTATAGATCTTTTAAACAATATGTAGTGCATTTACAAATCCTGAAATACATAAAGTTTACATAATGGTCTTAAAATCTTGAAACAAAACAAACTTTTTCAAGATATGAGAGGGCAGAGCAGAGCAGTGGTTCTCAACTTGTGGGTCACCACCCCTCTGGGAGCTGAATAAGCCTTTCACAGGGGTAGCATATCAGATATCCTGCATATCAGATATTTACATTATAATTCATAGTAGTAAAATTACAGTTATGAAGTAGCAATGAAAAGAATTTTATAGTTGGAGGTCACCACAACATGAGGAACAGTACTAAAGGGTTGCAGCATTAGGAAAGTTGAGAAGCACTGATTTAGAGAGTAAAACAAAACACAAAAGGAAGGTATAAGATAAGCAGCAGTCATCTCTATCGAGAACAGTTTACCTTGTAGCTGTTTTTTAAGCACATGGTGTCTTTTCTTGGGCTGTTCTGTTTTTCTCTCCTTCTCCCTGTCACAGAGTTAGGTGACCTGCCTGACCAGAACAGAGACTACGGAGGACCCTTTTAAACATGCATGCTTCAGTTTTATTGGTGAAATTATTAAGGCCACTCCACGTAGTTAAAAGGAGATTTATTTAATGGCGTAACTTACAAATTAAGGGATAGGTAGGTCGCGGGGTCTGGGGAAGGTGTATCACAGTCCAGCGGTGTTCTCTGGAGCTCTGCTTGGTCCACCTCCACCATCCAGGGTCCCGGAACCATGAGAGCGCCCCGATCCAGATCTCGGGTCCCCAGGCGCCTCCCTTGGCCCCGCCTTGTAGGCGTGACAGTTGCCAAAGTCTCAATGGGGGTTGGAACTTCCAGATCAAAGCTGAAATGGCTACCCACTACAAGTTTGAAGAGAACAAGCCATAACCTAACTCCAGAGCCAGCTTTTTTATAGAGTCAAAAAGCACGTGATCATTTTTATTATTATCTGTACCCAAAAAGACATGTGAATCTGTGTAAGACTGAACTGAGTGATCAGGGGGAGGGACCAGAATGAACGAAGGGCGAAGAAGGCCCAGAGACAAGGCAAGAGTGTGGAGCAAAGATGGCTTAGAGGTGAGAGTTGTTTTAGAGCGGAGAGCAGAGAGATCTCAGAGAGGAGACTGGGGGATCACTTGCTTGTGCGCTGGCAGAAGCTGTTACAATCTTTGAGAATTTGGAAATCAAGTCTTACATTTTCTAGTTTGTACTGAGGCCAAGCCATTTGCAGTAAGACAGGGAGGCTTGAATGAAATCTCTGAGTCCAAGGAGGAAAGGAGATTAGAGAAGATGGGTGAGGAATCAATGAGTCTAATTATGAATAATAGGAGGCCATGGCTAGAGACAGGAGCGATCTGAGAGATGGACCAGGTAGGAAAGAAGACATCCTTCTGAAGCGGCACAAAGTGGAGGTGGGAGAGGTTTAGGGAGAACCATTGCAACAGCACTATGCCAGAGGGAGGATTCCAATATTATAGAGGACCAGGAGGGCATAGAGAAGGTGCCTGATGTACCTGTGTGACTTAGGGTAGGCTCCAGGATCCAAGAGAGACAGAGACAGCATGCTCTAGGCCTGATGTACCTGTGTGACTTAGGGTAGGCTCCAGGATCCAAGAGAGACGGAGACAGCAAGCTCCAGCAACCCAACAAGTATGATAGAGACAGAGCAGGCAGCTCTGAGCTCGGGGACAAGGGATTAGCCATGGTTAGAGACAGAGCAAGCTCCAGGAGGGAGTTCAGAGACAGGTGGCAAGAGAGCCAGGAGCGGAGCAAGGAGGATATGGAAGAGACTTGGGGGTTTAAGTGCCATGGTGACAAGAATTTCACAGGGTGTCCCCAAGTGCACCAATAGACTCTTGGGAGAGGCTCAGGATCAGTGTAGGGACATCCTTTCTCCACATGATAGGGCATCCAAAAGGGGATAAGGAGACTGTGCGGCACACCAGGGTGATTTTGTGGTAGGCTGTAGGAGCCAAGAGAGAGCAGGAAGCCCCAAGAGAGACACCAAACAGGCTAAGAGAGACAAGTAGTTAGAGCAGGTAGAGAAGTGGCTGGAGAGGCAGCCTGGAGTTGAGTATCATGGGTGTCAGGAGCCCGCAAAAGCAAGTGATATGTACCCAGGAAGGTCAAAAGTCAGCAGTTTCCTTCAGTTAGGCTAGACAGGGCCTTTGTGGCGGGGGAGGAGAGTCTAATGCCTCACCTGGATTTCAGCACTAAGCATAAGCAATTGTGAAGGGAAACTTCAAAACTAAACCACTCCACGGATAGAAAGAAAGGTTTGTTGGGGATCAGACTTCCAAGGCCATCTCTTGCGGGGGGTGCAGAGAGAAGAGAAAATTCAACTCCTCAACCTTAATCCTTGCCATACATGAGTCTCTTTCTCTTACAATCTAGTTTATAGCCATCCTGAAATATGAGTTTTTAGACTTCTCAACCTCATTAAGATCTCTGCCACCTCTGGCAGTCATTTGGCCGGCTTGATTCCAGCTGTTGGTGACATTAATACAATAGACGGAAGCATTGTTGTCTCTTAGACCAATAAACGGTTGAGCCTGCTGGATGTTCTAAGCAGAGGACACGATGCCTTTTCTTGGTGTTGTTTTGCTGGTTTGCTTGCTTGCTTTCCACCATTGTTTGGTTGACTGCTCAGATGCACAGCCAGTTTCCTAGAGGAAGCCATCCTTTGCGAAATAGATTTGCTATAAACAAGTATAAGAACTCTATGGCTGCATCTATCATAGGATGGCGAGGGGGCTTTGTGACATAATGTTATGGCTTAGGTAATCAAAGAAAAGAAGACTGTTGTGTGTTTTTTATAGAGAAAGCTTCTAAGTAATTCTAAATAGCCAAAGAGATACCCCAATGTGTCATAAAAATACCATCTGGTACTAGACCCTCCACTAATTAAATAAAGTCATTGTGATGGTTAGTCCTTGATTTATTTTTGATGTGGGAGGGCCCAGCCACTGGGAGCAGTTCTACCCCTGGGCAGGTGATCCTGAAATCAGCCAAGAAAGCCCTGGGGAGTAAGCTAATAAGCATCCTTCCTCAGTGGTCTTTGTTTCAGTTCCTGCTCCAGGTTCCTGCTTGAGTTCCCACTTCAACTTCCCTCAATGAATTCCTGCCTTGCCTCCCCTCAATGACGGACTTACAAACCCTTTCCTACCCCATGTTTGCTTAGCCAGTGTTTTAGCACAACACAGAGAAGCAAACTAACACAGTCATATACACATCCATCTCTTCTAATTACACTTGCCATGTGAGAGGCTTTCAAAAATGCTAACAATTAACTGGTCTACTATTAGCCCTCAGAGCTACCAGTTAATAAGAAAGGAACAGCAAATTGCAATGTAGATTGAATGACAAACCCTGTGAATTTTCAAATTACTATTTAATACCTTTTCTCTCTCTGGATGTTAGCACTGTGCTTCTGTTAAATAAGTAAGTGTGCTACATCTGAACACATGATGACCAACTCTAATTTTATTGCTAATATTCCGTATCACCAGCATATATTCAAACAGGGTTTCTATGACTCAGACTGAGGCTTTGGGTGCTGAGAACAATATAAGTGAGATCTTAAAGTAAAAGGCTCCACATGAAGCCTGTTCTTCTGTTGTGAGCATGGATTTACAAACTGTACTTTCATAAATCATTTCCTTCCAATGTTATTTTTTTTTAATCTCCCAAAGTTGGTTCTTTTTGTGAGAGCCAAAGTTATGTTTTAAGTTTTGATTACTGTGCCTAAGAGATTCATACAGAAAAAAACAAAACAAAAAACAAAAAGCTCTACCCTGTAAGCCCCTTGCCTAAGGACAGATACTCCCTGAGATGCCAGATGCCAGAGGCTGTTATTTGTGGGAGATAACAAGCCTTGTTTTTCACTTCCCTAAATAAGGTTGGAAACTAATTACATGGAGGTGGGAGATAAGTAGAAAGGAAGTACATCAGGATGTATACTTGCTTCTGATTAGATGACCATAGGGAGTGTGTAACCTTGTGGATTTCCTTTATAAGCACCTAACCAACATAGTAGCTTTTGGTAATTTTCTGGGAACTCTGGAAGTCCATCGTCCTGACCAGTATTTAATTACAGCTTGTCTCAAATTTGGCTCAAAATTGTGGTAGTGGTCTTACTCTTGCCTGATAGAATTAACACCTTTTCTCCTCTTTTCCTGTTAACAAAAATAGAATTTTTTTTCAGGCAATATATTCTGAGAGGAAAAATGGTCACAAACACTCCCCCACCCCTACCCCCACCCCCGTCGTCCCTAACTCAGAAGCTATCCCCAATTGACAGCTGCTCACAAAGTTAAAAATTAGTTTTTTCCACCAGAATTTCACTGGATATATAAACCACATTTCCCTCCAACTTCAAGAGAAGGCAAGAGAATGCCTCTGGAAAGAGTCCTTAAAGTAATAAGGTTTTCTCTTTCTACAAACTAAAGCAAGACTCTGAGAAATCCCAAGGCAATGAAGAAAAGGTGAGCTGTGGAGATGGTGGTGGTGGTGGTGGGCCGTGTGCTGGTCAGCTTCCCTTTACTGAAATAAATACCTGAGATCAGCCATTCACAAAAATTAAAGTTTGGTTTGGACTCATGTCTCTTCCGTTTTCAGTCTATGGTTGCTTGGCCCTGTCTGTTGCTTGACGAGGTAGCAAGATATCTTGGTGGGATGGAGAGAACTGCCCACTTCCTGGAAGACAGGAAGTATAGGAAAAAGGAAGAGACTGGTCTTACGAGGCAGTAGTGGCACACGCCTTTAATCCCAGCACTCAGCGGCAGAGCCAGACAGATCTCTGTGAGTTTGAGGCCAGCCTGGGGTAGAGAGTGAGTTCCAGGAAAGAAAAAAGAGACTGAGGTCTTGATATCCCCTTCAGTGTGTACCCTAATTCTCAATGGTACTTCATTCTGGGGACCAAACCTTTAATGCATAGGCCTCTGGGGAACTTTTAAGGTTCAAACTGTAGCAGTTGTGTGTATCTTCCACCTTCAACATAGTCCCCTTCAGCAGAACATGACACTGGCTAACAGTGGGGGTGGGGTGGGGCGGGGCGGGGCTTCATTCTGTGTCTGAAGATAGCCCATGCAATCTTAACAAACAAGGGGAAAACAGGAGGGGACAGCATTAGGAATGTGACACATTGCAACCTCAAGGCAAGGAAGCATGACTCATCTTTTAGGTGAACTAAATCTTTGGGAACACAGGCCTTGAACTATTTTTTGAAATGGATTTTTTTTCCCCCAAAGGGTGATTTTTCTGCAAAATGAAGTCGGTGTCAGGTAGGAGGCCAAAAGACGAAAGACAGATGTGCGGAAAGAATGACAGTCTGTCATAGGAGGGATATTTCCTTGTTCAAGAGCTGCTACAGAAGGATATTTAAAAATAAAACGTAAAAGCATCAATGGGAGAAAGCTTCAGCAGCAGTTCACGAGTCCTTCTCCCCCAAAACAAGGCCAGACAAAATGACAACCACCCCACCCCCCATCTTCTTACCCAGTCTCAAGCTTAATAAGATAGGAAACATGAAATACTAGATAGTGGGCAATGAACAACTATGAAAACCAAAACAGGAGAAGAAAAATCATAAAGGCTTTGTGGGGAGTAAGTTAAACTTCCTCCACGGCTGTAGACTTCTAAGCCTGACCTGGGAAGGAAGAGGAAGCTGGAGTGACTGAACGTAGGGCGTACTGCGTTGGAGCAGATGTTGAAATCGCTGAGGTGAGTGTTGTTCTGTGCCTAAAAAGAATGATAAAAGCTTCGTGGCACATTAGAGAGCTTATGAAACAAAGAGAAAGAATAAATTCATTAGAAAAGTTACATGAGCAGGAGTAAAAAATGTATACCATTGAGAATCAGAAAACTGCCAGGCAGTGGTGGTGCATGCCTGTGATCCCAGCACTCAGGAAGCAAAGGCAGACGGATCTCTGTGAGTTTGAGGCCAGCCTGGTCTACAGAGCGAGTTCTAGGACAGGATCCAAAGCTACGCAGAGAAACCCTGTCTTGAAAAACAAACAAACACAAAAATCAGAGAGAGAGAGAGAATCAGCATATTAATTTAAATGATTTATGCATATATGAATTATTTACTATGTACCAGAAACTATATGACTTATAAATATGGATATAGGTGTAAATGCAGATATAAGTACTCCAAAGCTACATGTTGATACATAATAGATGAACAATATACAGATAAATAGATGGTAAACAGAGAGATAGAGTAAGAGGTAGATTATAGATACATAGATGATAGGTGAAAATAGATGATAGATGCATGCATACATAGAAGACAGATGATGGATAAATCCTATATCTCTATATCTTCCCATTCTTTTATATGTTTACCTACCTCTGTTTATGTATCTATTCTCTCCTTAAATGCCATAGTAGATGTTATTATCTACTTTTACTGATGAAAAAATGACAGTGCCAGAGATCTTGCTCAAGGCCACTCAAACAGGAAAATGCAGAGGTAGAAATCTTACAGCTGCTCCCTCCACTCTGCCTCAAGCTCAGTGATGTGAGATAATGATAGAGTCATCATCCTGCTCCCAGCTTTGAACTACTCTGGAACAAGGAAGAAAGAGGATTATAAATCTGATGGCCCCACCAACACTAAACATATACCGTGTGCGACACATTCTACATACCAACTGTACCTACCATCCTAATGCCATGTGAACACATTAACTAATGTGCCTGATAGTTCACTGCTAGTGAAAGATAGAGCTAGAATTCAAAAGCAGGTCTGTATAGTTAAAGAACTACATTCTTTGTACTACTGTTTCTTTCTACTTATTTAGATAGTTATTAAGATAAAGATTTATGAGGTCCTAAAGTCTAAAAGATGGTGTTGGTCCAGATATTAACAAAATCAGCTATTGAATTATAAATTTGGAGGGAATAAGTGACTTTCACATACTCAATACTTGAGATGGAGAATAATTACCATTCTTCACATTTTTCTGATATGATAACCAAGTCCCCTACCCCACTCAGAATACCAATTGGTGGAAAGCTAATGGCAGAGACAAAAACAACAGCCTCTATATTCTAAATCATATGTCATCTCTACTCTAAAATCTTATCTACAACGATGGAGGTTATTGGATGTGAGTGGAAGGAATTCAAACAGTGGCTTTAAAGCCAAAAAAAGTTGAAAAGGAAGACTTTCTTCTATCTGCGTGCACAAAATCATATAAAAATGCTCTATGAATGCAGCTATTTCTCTCTCTAAAAAAACTGACAGGCAGTCTCCGAATATATAATTCTATAAAAATTACAAGCTATTGACTGGTCATAAGGTAAGAGTCAGGAGAAATTTTCTTTATAGTATTTTAGTTTTATGTGACTCATAACTATGGTAATATGTGCTAAGGCAACATTTTTGAATGGTTTGTAATAAAATTCCCACATAGAAAATACTTGATGCCAAAATATGTGATTTTGTATCACAACAACTAAATTATCTCCATTATAAATTTTAGAGCAGAATTTATAATCCACAATTATTACCAAGAAAATCTGGGAATTGAAGGTAAAAAGCCAGAAATTATTCCTGTGATTGACTGATCATCACCTGTGTTTATATATTTTGCTGTAATTTTGTACAATTTGTGCTTATATGCAGAATTATAAACCAAATAGTCATGATTATGCTAATAGCATTTTCTTTTCCCTTATAAAATAAAATCCAAAGGATACGGCAATTTATCTAGGTTTAAAATTGCTTACTTACCAATTCAGTCTAAGGCTTAAATTATATGGACGATCCTGAGGAAAGAAAAGCATCATATTCATCCATTCCATATTTTCACATGTAGTTTTCTCCCATGATTCACCAGTCAGCCTATTTCCAAGAATTCAAACAGGTACTACATTGATTTGACTTTGCTTAATAATACACTTTATATACACTGGTCATCTGATGCTATGTGGTTTAGAAAGGATATGGGTCTAACATCTGTATTATTCTCTCTAAAAATTAGTTCTCTTAAAGCTACAGTTTGTCTTCTCGAAAGCCATCATTTCATCTTACTGACTGGCAACACACTAGATAAAGGCAGGAAACTTTGATGTTTGATGTTCCAAATTATAACCAGCTTTTTTGAACTATAAGAACATGAAGAACAGCCGGGCGATGGTGGCGCACGCCTTTAATCCCAGCACTCGGGAGGCAGAGGCAGGAGGATCTCTGTGAGTTCGAGGCCAGCCTGGGCTACCAAGTGAGTCCCAGGAAAGGCGCAAAGCTACACAGAGAAACCTTGTCTCGAAAAACCAAAAAAAAAAAAAAAAAAAAGAACATGAAGAACACTAAAGACAGCTTTAATGATTCCTTGGCAAATTATTAATTTATGTATTTTTCTTGCTTTATTACACTGGTTTGAATCTCCAGCAGAATACTAAACAGCAGTCATAGTAAGAATAAACAAACAGTCATATGTTGTTCCTGGCTGAAGAAGTATGCAGACTTCTACTATAGGAACAGTGTAGAGGGGCTGGAGAGAGTACTCAGCACATGCTGCTCCTGCGAAGGACCAGATTTGTTTTCTGACACCTATGTTGGGAGACCCACAACTACCTTCATCTCCAACCCCAGGGAATCTGCTGCCTTTTCCGGTCTCTGAGGATGCTTAACACGAAAGATAAACCTTTTTTTTAAAAAAAAAAAAAATGTTTGAGGCGCTGTATAGATGACTTTTAACAGGCACAGGAAAATTCCTTTCTTTTTTTTTTTTTTTTTTTTTTTTGGTTTTTCAAGACAGGGTTTCTCTGTGTAGCTTTGCGCCTTTCCTGGAACTCACTCTGTAGTCCGGGCTGGCCTCGAACTCACAGAGATCTGCCTGCCTCTGCCTCCCGAGTGCTGGGATTAAAGGCGTGCGCCACCACCACCCGACTTAAAATTCCTTTCTACTCCTATATTCTAAAGAATTTATATTAGGAATTGGTTGTTGCTGGAGTTTTCTCCAGTCCTGTCCAGCACCATGGACCCTGCAACCACTTATAAAATAATCATTCAAAACTTACATTAATTAAACTGCTGGGCCATTAGCTCAGGCCTACCATTGAACTAGCTCTTACACTTAACTCAGCCCATTTCTGTTAATCTATATGTCACCACGTATTCTGTGGCTTTACCTGTTGCCTTTACATGTTGTTCCCTGGATGGCAGGCTGATGTATTGTGTGTCCCCGTTGTCGTCCACCCCCACCCCCACCCCCTGACTTCCACCTCCCAGCCTCTCTTCTCTGTCCTGCCTATCCTATACTTCCTGCCTGGCTACTGGCCAATCAGCGTTTTATTTATTCACAACATACAGGACATCCCACAGCAATTGGTGTTAAATTTAATCAAAGTTTTATCAAAGTTTTTCTCATATCTATTAAGATCATCAGAGTTGATAGATGAATTACACTGATTGAATTTCAAATGTTATAAAAATCAAATAGTCCTTGGATAAACCTCCCTTGGCCTTTCTTACATAGTGCTGGGCTCAATTATCTACATTTCAGTTAAGGTTTCCATCTGACCTCACGAAAGATACTGGTCTAGGGTATTCTATTCCTTAAATGTTTTTGACTGCTTTTTATATCAGGCTAACATCAGCCTTATGAATTTTATCATAAACAATCCTCACTTACTCTATTTCTCAGGGAAGCTTGTGTCAATTTTCACTATTTTCCTAAACAGCTGGTAAAATTTACAAGAAAAGCCATCTTGACCATAAGTTTATCAGTAAGATAATTGTGGATAAGCATTGTAATTAACTTTCTTTAATAGATATACAATTATTCAAGTTTAAATATTTTCTCATGAGAGAACTTAAGTAGTTTTTGTACTTCAGTAATTGTGTTGTTACTTCTAATGTTTGATTTAATGGGCAATTTTTTTCAGATTAGTTCCTTACTGCTTCAGCTGCTCTCATGGTCACGGTGATGTCTATTATCAATACTTGCATTGTATTTGTGTCTCTTTTACTTTCAACTGGTTTAATTGGAAATTCATCTTTTTTATCTTTTAAAATCTTTTAGTTTCATTGGCTTTATTCCATTTTTACAATTTTCAATTAATTAATTTTTAAATGACCTTCCCTCTGCTTAGTGTGCTTACCTTCTCTTAGCTTAGTTTTTTTTTCTAGTTCCCTACAGTTTAGATTATTAACTAAGCAATGTGCTTTTCTTTACTAGATAGGTTGTGAAGCTGTGAGTTTTCCTCTAAGCCCTATTTTACCTGCATACTGACATTTTGATAAGCTGGGTGCCACCTCAGGTTCTTCAGAAGCAAGTTTTTAAAATGAAGTCACACATAGGAGAAATTTGAGGCAAGATACTCTGGGAAAGAAACCGAAGGCCTTGGAAGTTTACAAACTAAGATGCATATGTGACACTTTTGAAGAATGAGAAGGAAGAAAAAAGGGGGAGGAGCCAAATAATGGTGAGCACAGAGAAAATCTCAGCAGACTGCGTTGAAGGACTTGGGAAGATGTGAACATTTGCTCCATCACTCCACATAGGGCAATAGTGTCAGAACAAAGAAAGGATTCTCCAAGCCCAACTCGACAAGCCAACTAGTATTGCAGTGACATACCCAAATATGGGTGAGGGGGCTTCTACGAGTGTGGATGAATCAAAGGCATCTATTACCAAAATGCCCACTCTATCAGGTGTAACAGCTCATGACACCGCCAACCATGGAGCTCTCTACCACACTTGCAGGCATCACAGCAAGTGGATGGTCTCCTCTCCCCAGCTGTGGTTTCTGCTTTGAAGAGGTATAACTTGGGAGAGGGACCTTGTGTGTGGCGTCACTGTCAAAACCTTTCTGAGTTCTGAGACTTGTAAGTTTTGTTTGTATGCTGAGTCTTCAGGGTAGGCTGTTTTAATTGAGAAGAAAATGCTATACAAGTGACTCCTGGGGAGCTTGGCCTGGTATAAGTATTGTCTGTCTGAGAAGGCTTTCATTGAGCAAGACGGACTGGCTTTGTACCCTGACTGTTCCTTAATAGCCTAGAAGGAGCCTAAGAAGTCACTGCCTTGGGATGAGGGAAATGCTGTTACATGTTTTTTGTTTGTTTGCTTTGTTGTTGTTTGTGGTGTGTGTGTGTGTGTGTGTGTGTGTGTGTGTGTGTGTGTGTACATGTGCACTTGTGCTTGTGGGAGTGTGGGAGTGGGAGAGAGTGTGAGAGAGTGTCCTCCGAGGCTGGAAGGCAGCTTCAGATGCCCTGGAGCTGGACTCACTGATGGTTGTTAGCCCTGGATATTGGTGCTGGAAACAAAACTCAGGTCCTCTGTAAGAGCAGTGAGTGCGCTAAACCAATGGGCCATTTCTCCATCTGCATTTCTCAGAGCAAGTTTCCTCTTGACTTCAGTGCAGCAAACTCGGTTAGCTGCCTCACTTCTACCCTTTTCTACCACAAATATCCATTTCTTTATTTGTTTTCAGAGAGCAACTTTGTCATAATCTCTGTGAATCTTTCTGTGTGTAACAGGACATTCAAAAGAGGCAAACGAAACAAACTACAATTTTTATCTCTTCCTTTGTCATTGGGCCATTGGGTCCAGTCTTTATCCTTCTCTATGCTATATACTTCGTCAAGGCACACACCTTTGAGTACCAAGACCTTCAACAAAGCAGGTCCCCGAGTTACTCCAATGGGCTATGCAAAGACACTTAACTGGTCATTGGGAGTGATGGGAGGCTACCCTTGTTTCAACCCTAGATTTCCAGTTCATCTAGAAGCATATGCAGAACCTGAAGATGGATCTTCCTGGTGGTAGAACACTGCTCCAAAGCTGGGGCCTCAACTGTGTTTTCAGTGAGCCATGTCCATTCTCCTTTAAAAATAACTTACATGTGTATTTTCGCCAAGGACTCTCAGCAATTCAGTTGTTACCTACTTGATTGTGTTCTGGATCTCTCTGCTTGTGCAGCTCCTTCTTCCATGGGATTCTGGAAAAAGTGTTTCCTCTGATCCCCAGATAAGCTTTATTGGGGTGCACAAATAAAATACCATCACAATCATCTGACCTCTTAACCTTGCTGTCTGTTTCCTCAACTCAGCAAGTCTCTGGTATGAACCAAGGCTTCCCCTTTAAAAACAGCAGCCTGGCAGCAGCTGGGTCTGTTATGGAGATAATGTCATGTGCTCCTCTTCTTGCAATAGTCATAGCATTTTGTTTTCTTTTCTGAAGCTGGAGAACCATTTCTCCCATATTTGACTCATTTTTTCTTGTTGTTTACTGAAGAACCCCATGGCTATTAATTTTTTTGAGGCTTCAAGGAGAAATCCAGCTTACTGAAAATATATTCATGAATAAATGAATGTCCAAAATAAAAAGCAAAAACCTTCCCCCTCCTTTATGTCCAGAGGCATGTTTGGTGTACGCCATTTGAAATTTTGTTCTTATGTGAAAAGAAACATATGAAAACACTTTTTGTTTTTGTAAAAGTGAGAGGATGCATGTATTTTCCTTTAAACATTTTTCTCATCATTATATTTTTCATCATGTTCTTTCTCTTTCTTTCTTCCCTCTCTCAAAAACAAAACAAAAAACAAATGACAAAACAAGTAAACAAAAAGATAAGACAAAAAAATACCAAAACAAAGTAAAAGGTACACACACACACACACACACACACACACACACACACACACACGAGTTCATTTTGTGTTGGCAAAATCCTCTTGGGCATAATAGGGCCTGCTTTAGAGTATGTTTGATACACCTAGTGATACTCCATTGGAGAAAACTGATTTTCTTTCTCTGGTAGGTCTGAGTTGCAAATAACCTCTTGATTATGGTGGGATGTTGTATCTGCTTCCAAATCTCTGTGCTGGAATTTTGTGGAGCTTGACCTTGTGCAGGGCTTGTGCATGCTGCCATGGTCTCTATGAGTACTTATGTGTACCAGTTCTGTTGTGTCTAGAAGATGCTGTTTCCTTGGAGTCATCCACAGCCTCTGACTCTTGCAATCTTTCTGGCCCCACAGTCTCCCACTCTCTGTATCTTGTCCAGTTATGAGTTTCTGTGTCATTTACCATCTGCTGTAAAACGTTTCTTTGATAAGTGTCGAGTAGTGAACTGACTATGGGCATTGATATGTATTGCTGCCTGGGGGACCAGCCTCCCGACAGCCCAGGGCTCAAAAGGAATCCACAGCATCAGTGTATACTAAGACTTTTCTATCTGAGGGGGTTAGGGAAAAAGACACACACTTTCTTAATGGTTTCCTTCAGATCTGGTTTTCATTCTTCTTTTACATTCTCTATTCTTTATTTTCTTCTATCTTCATTCTTGATGATGCTCTTCTAGTGCCTTTTAACACTCTCATTCCTGATGTTTTCCTTCTAACTCTCTCATTCCTGATGTTTCCCTTCTAACTTATTTTAACTCTCTCATTCTTATTGTTTTCCTTGTAGTGCATTTTAACTCTATCTTTTCTTCTTTTTCTTATAGTTTATATATGCCAGCAAAATCTTTCAGGCAGTATAAAAATTACAATGTGGTTACATTCTGTTTTTTAAGTGAATGATTACAATGAATATAAAACAAACAGTAAAAAAAAAAAACAGCATGTTTCTATATCCCTTACATGATTAAACATTTTGTGTATTACAGGTGAAAAACAAATTATCTCAAGAATCCACATACATTCATACCCAAGCAACTTGTTATAGATTAACCATGTGGGCAAGCAAGGTATTCTTCTCAGCCAGGTCTTTTATTGGTAGGCTGTGTTTTGCAGTTAAAAAGAAAGAGCCAACTACTTTATTTCTTATCTTGAAAGGTTATCTTATAAGGAATCTTAAAGGACTCACAAACCTAAACTTTTATATATGAAAAACAATCAGTTAGCTCTACTTTAAATCTTTGGGGTGTGTTGTGTGATATTTTGTTTATGTTCTGACAAATAAAGCTTGCTTGGAGATCAGAGAAGCAGAGTAGCAGAACTAGAGACTTCTTACCTGTATGAATCCTCAGACTGAATGGTGAGCCAAGATCCTGACTCCACTTGCTTTATATTCCTGTCTCCACCTCTCTAGTGCTAGGATTAGAGTTGTGCACCACCACCACCACCGGGCTTTGTTTCTCTTTTAAACTGGTTCAATCTCATGTAGCCCAGGGTGGCCTGAACTCTTGATCTTTCTACTTCTTCCTTCCAAGTGCTGTGATTAAAGATGTGTGCCACCACTTCCTGGCCTCTATGATTAACCAGTGGCTAGCTCTGCCCTCTGATACCCTTTATTTGTCAGAACACAAATAAAATATCACACAACAGGGGTGCATACCCACTTATCAATAGTTTTTTATGTCAGGAGATTGAGGACAAAAATGTGTACAAGAAATTAATCATTATCTTTGGTCTTTGGTCATCAAACAATCCTAACAAGAAAAGTACACCAGCTAGTAATAATTGGGCTGCTTTATTCTTGTTCCCTGACCTTAAAGAGTTCCACATTTAACTATGTGCCTTTCTAAAATTTTGTATTATCTTCTTGAGTATTTCACCTCAAGGCTATTTGACAAAAACATCTTAGTCTAAATTTATTTTCAAAGCTTTATTTCAGCTGCAATGCACTCCCAAACCTGTGAACACATCTTCTAACATTAAGATTAAAAGAATTTAAGAAGGCTAGGCTAACTGGAACTCAGTTGTTTTTCTTAATCATTAACCTGAGCCACAGTCTATATGGCTCCTCAATAAAAACTCGTGTGTTGTAGCAATGTGACACTTCTTGTTCATATTTTTAATCATCAAAACTCTATTCAAACTAACATTATTATTATCATTTAGACAGTAAAGTTTAGGATGAAATCATTTTCATAATAATCCACAGGTAAAAATGCTCAGTAGAATGAGTTGTTTCCATGAGATAAACACACTGTATTACAGGCAGTGGGGAATCTCCCCACACCCATTTACACCATGCCAGATACCAGGGAAAGATGGCAGGAGCAAAGATGTAAAAGCACAGCAAAAGCAAAAGACATTCCACATCTGTGGTCTTGGGGCCTTGCATGTCCAAGATTAACCCATCAAAGAGTTTCCTCTTGGTGGGCTGACATGTTGAACTTCAATTGCTACCTCCTCCTCTGCCACAACCACTGCTACATATGTTATTAGGAGTTACAGATTTTTTTATTCAACCAATTCTTAAAGAAATCTGTTATTATTGTTTTTATTATCCTATTAAGTGCAGTATTCATTTTTGCCTTATGATAGGGCTCTGGTTTCATACACATGGACTTTTGTAAGAAAGATTCTCAAAATTACTGCTTTGAGGAGTATGAGTTTAAGACATGGAAAGGATTGCCAGTTACATGCTATCTCTGACTGTATTCTGTTTGCTCTTCATTTGAGAGGGAAATCAGGGCTTGAGAATGTTACAGCACTTTCCTGTTGCTTATGTGCTCAGTGAGTCAAAACAACAGTTTCAATATTATGACCTCATCATCATCATCACCTAACCTATCTTTTAATAATACAACACATGTAAGTTTACATACATGCAGAATGACTGATTTAACATAATTATAAAAAATCATTCTTGCTATCCAAAATAAGTACATAAAATAATTGTAAATAGAGAAATTTAGACAAATGATAAATAAAAATGGATTCTCAACCTTGAAACCTTTATTTCTCTAATGGCAAGTGACTGCTTCATAGTCAGGTATGTTTCTTAATATATTCCATCCTTTTTGTAGCATTTCCTATTTTTACCAGAACAGTACACCTTAATATATTCCTTTCATTGTAATAATACCTGTGCTGCCATTCCTTTTTTATTTTTATCTTACAGTGCTATATATGAACCTGATCTCTCACCTGACACGCATAACTAATTCATTCATTGGGCCAGATGGAGTTCAAGTATAGATGACTGTGCTGGTTACATGTCATGCTAAATCGATTATTTAGCACTCTGGTAGGTGGGGAGGAGAGTAGGGCAGAAGGATGCTGATTTCTGGCATTTAGCATCCACAGGAATGGTCAAAGGAGATAAAGCACAGAAGATACTATATGAAAGCATGCATTGTCATCCAGTGCCTAGACTTAATGCTGTCTTCATGGTCAAGATGATAGGAGGGGAAGCACTTCACTCCCACCATACTCTATAAAGAACTATTTACAAGGTGGAAAAGATGGCTGGGTGGGTAAAGGCATGTGCCATCAAACCCAACAACTGAAGTTGGATGCCTGGAATCAAATGGTGGAAAGTAATAACTTACCCCCATAAGTTATCCTCTGACCTCCACACATGCGCCATGGCATTTACATGCACACACACACACACACACACCTATACACATAAATAGATATAATTTTTAAAAGAAGTAGTTATAAATTACAAAATATATGAGTTTAAATAATACTCACTTTGATATTAGAACTTGATTTCTATTCCAAATTTTTAAAAACTCTTCAAAATTTATAGCAGCCATTTTTATTTGGCCATTTGAGAAATTCAGAAGACATTTATAAAGCACAGGTGATAATTCAATCACCATTTCTAGAATCACGAGAAAACAACAGTGAAATAAAAAGCATAAAAATCTCAGTGCTCAGTGTTTTCTGTCTGTTGCATAGAGATTGAGACCAAGCAAAAGCAAAGCCATTCAATCCTTTTGACAGACAGAGTTCCATCTAAACTCTCCCGCACAGAGGGCCACTGCCTCTGTGAGACCCTCTTGTACTTGTGGAAGTGAAACCTATGGACGCGATACCATATCACTCAGGTGGTTTTGCTAATTTATGTAAAAATAGAAGAGTCTGAAGGATGTAATTAAGGTTCAGAATCAGCTGGATTCAAAGTAGGGACATTACAGGGTAGATCCAAATAATAACCTCTAAGACCTTTTACATCTGGGTATCAGAATAAAAAACACAGAAGCTAAAGGTGCAGAGTGTGACCAGGAGTCAAGGTGAAGAAGAGTCTGATACTGCAGGTAAAAAGGCTACCTCGAAAACACTCGAAGCCGAACGCAGGGGAAGAGAATAAACACTTGTTGACGAATAGAAAACAAAGACCTTCTACCACTGGGAGGAACTGAATTCTATGAGCAAGACAAGCATATTCCCCTAGAGTCTAGATGAAAATTAGGCTTGTTGATACCTTGATTCCAGCACTGGAAGGAACTGAGCAAGACCTTAGCTATGCCATGCAGAACTTGGAGTGAGGGAATGCTTGCTAATAAATGGTTATTGTTTGAGCTTGCTAAGTGAGTGCAATTTGCCATGCAGAAATAAAAATTGAATATGTTATTTTAGGGATTAATCAATGCTGGTTGATAGGACATGGTTGGAATGGGGTGTAATGAGCAACAAAACTGAATAAAATGTAAATTGATATAAGGGATGCAACCTTGTTGCGGGGCATTTGGAAGAACTTCCTAATAGTGGTTACATCTACAAATGAGCTTTTACTATATTATTTTGTACAAAACTGAGCTTAGGCAGCAGAAATATGATACTGGACAGGGTGAATACAGTGTTGCTCTCAGAGTTAACTATTTGGTGAAAGCCAAGAGGAAATTAGTATTGTTGAAAAGAAAATGAACCATGATAGAGAAAGCCCAGGAAGGATGGCTGACTCAGCTGTGGTAACTTGGACATGGTTTACTTGAATGAGTGATGTCTAGGCTGAAGGGAGAGGAAGGGAGGCAGAGGAACCCTTGGTTACTAGTGGAGGAGGCTAAAGGTCTCCCAGTGCTAATCAGAGTGGGACACATGCACAGAAGGAGTTCACAGGTCAGGCTGACAAAGTATACAGTACTGGAACATGGGATAGAGGAGGTAAGAAAATATTAGGAGCTGGAAAAAGGCTATGTAGGGCTTGTAAATAAACGAGTTTACATTTTACTCTATGATAAACAGAAGGCCACCAAAGACTTAAATATGTAATTTGTTCTGAAAAAGCGCAGTGTAGATGGATGTTCAGGTGTTTCAACAGTGCATATTCAACTTCAACTTGATGGATTTGGAATTGCCTTGGAAATATACCTCTGGGAGTGTCTGTGAACATGTCAGAGTTCTCCAGAAAGACTAAATTCAAGAAGCGGTATTCACCCTAAAGATGAGCAGCACCATTTCCTCAACCGAGGTCACAGAAGGATTGAAAAGGAAACAGCAAAGTGAGCTAGAGACCATCATTCATCTCTCTCTCTCTCTTTTAGGACTGTGAACACATGTGACTAGTGAACTCGTGTCCTGGCTGCCATGCTTTTCGCACCAGGCCAGACTGTATCCCTTCAAACCATGAGCTAAAAGTAAACCGTCTCTTCCTTAAGTTTTTGGGTCCTTGGGTATTTTGCCACAGAAGATAGAAAATCAATTAACATAGGCAAGAAGGATGAAAGAGGAGAATCCAGCACATCATGGAGATGGGAGTATGTGGGCCATGAATTCACAGGAATTTATCAGGACAGTTAAAAGCAGCGTGTTGTGGTGGGATGCAGGAGGATTCCGTGGTGGGTCCCAGGTTTCTTATATGACTTACTGTGTGAACAGTAACGACTGTACTGTGTCTAAATACTTTAGCCAAAATACATACATCACCAAAGTAAATGGCACTGTAGAAATCTTGAATTAGCTAAGATGATAGGAGGAATTTGGACAGGGATGACGCTAAAGGGGACTTTAAAAAGAGGATGGAGCATCATTTGTGACTGAAGAGTAGGCAGTGTTTGATTGCAGGAGAAGAGAAAGGAAGATCCCTCTTATGAGCAGAGCAGTGTGAGTGACAGCCCAATGCCGACAAAGAATGAACTAGTGTGAGGCCAGTGGAGACAGGCTTTCCATGAGGTGTCCAGTCCCAGTCAGCTGGATACTTTATGCACAAAACACATATCTGAAAACAGAGAGAAGATGTTTCAAAATTCCAAGGACAAGGTAATGAATTCACTTGTCAGGGCACAGTTCTATATCTGTTAAATAGGAAGGGAGAACAAAGAGTCAAAACTGTGAACTACAACTATACATTCAGAAGGAACACACGTTGGTGAGACAAGCCCAGAAGCAGATCTGGAGTGCAAACAGAAAGTCCATGAAACAGTTGCATCACTCAAATCTAGATGATGTTTGCCAGGAATTTGGTGAGAAATCTGGGGCCATGTGATACTGAGAAGGGTAAGCACCCAAAAGAGTTGCAAGGATGATTCATATCACGAGAATCTGCCAGCAGTTGGCAAAGCATCAGCTAACAAGCAGAGGTTAAGAAAAGTCCAGTTTTTAGAAAGCATGCCACCAGGCACAAGGTAGGAGCTCTGGTTAGGGCAGGGTGAGCTCACCAAACAGGTCCCAGGCCTCAGGACCAGGGCAAAAAAACAAGACCTACTTCCAAGACCTTTAATGAGAGATACTGTACAAATTAAGACTTTGGGAGTACACAAAAGGTCAGCCTAGAATCAGGGTACACCATGAGAAACTGTGAAATAGTTTACTTGACAGTCAGGCTTTATAAACTACCGAGGTTAAAGTGAGAATGTATTCTTGCAGATTTATAGAAAGAGAAAGGTCTCTTTGGAGTCACCTTGGGATACTAGTTATTGTCTAGGAATGGTTATAAGAAGGGTGAACAAAATATTGAGAACTGCATGGGTTTCGGTACTACAAGACCAGAAAACACATGTCCCCATTTTAAGAAGCACCTGCTATAAAGTATGGAAAGAGCAGTTGTCAAGACCTTTATTATCATTAGTGCTCAAATAAATCTACAAGAAAGTAAAGACACATAGATTTTCTGACAAGGAAAGTCAACACCATAGATTAATTCACTGCATAAATGTTAAATGGCAGAACCACAATTTGAAACAAAGCCTACAAGGCCAGGGAGATGGTTCAGTGGGTAAAGTGCAGCTTAAGTGTGAAGACTGGCATTCAGATCCCAGCACTCTCATCGGTGTTGGATGGGCATAGATGCCAGACTACAATCCCACTGCTTGTCAGAGGTGGGGCAGGGTAAGGGTGAGACTGGATACCCAGGAAAATCTAGACAAGCCACAACACCTAGTTTCCAGGACAACACGAGAGCCTCCTTCAATAGAGAAGGTAGAAAGCAGCCGAGAAAGGAACCGGTCTCAGCTTCTGACCTTCATATTCAGATGCACTGTGTGCATGTTCGCTTGCACACACATGTGAACACACATATGAATATCAAAAAGAAAAGAAACAGCATCTTTGTGGTTTCAAAATTCATATTTATTCCACCAGTAGATACAGTATGTGATTGATAAGGCAAACAGTTACAAGTGAGAAAGCCATGGCAGAACTGGAGATTAAGGAATGATTCCAGGAAATCTTCCCAAGAGAAATATGGAAGGTGAATATGGAAGAGAGAACAGTGGGCTGTGGCGAATCACAGATGGTGCTAAAGTGTTTAGCCTGGCTGCTTAAAAGATTGGAGCAGACCAAACTGAGAAACTTGAGGAAGTGGTATTTGGTGATAGTTTTGTGGCTAGGGATTTGTGTATGGGTTAAAATAGGAGAAAATATGCTGAAGATAAAGTATTTTGAGCATAATCAACTAAACAGTAACATTTTGCTTTTATTCTTATTTTTACTACCTCTATGTTATTATTAGTTCTTTGAGAATTACTTTTTTAATTGAGATTACAATATAACAACATTACTCCCTTCCCTTTCTTCCCCTCAAGCCCTCCCAAATACCCCTCCTTGTTCTCTTCCAAATTTATGGCCTCTTTTTTCATTAATTGTTGTTTCATGCTTATATGTGTATATATAACCTGCTAAATATAACCTGCTCATTTATATAGTGTTACTTGTATGTAGATTTTCAGGGGACCATCTGGTATTGGATAACCGATTGGTGTGCTCTTTCCTGGGGAAGATTATTTCTTCTACTCCTAGCATTCTTCAGTTGCCTGTGGTTCTTTGAGTAAGGTTGAGGCCTTATGGCCTTTTCCCAATTAAAGTGGTAATATTCTAGAGTGATGTGTAACAATTTACATTTGAGAGGAGATACTTTCTTATCACCTGTGTTCTGATAGCCTTACCCTTAAGGCATCCCCACTTCAATGGCTCTTTTTTAGTCTCCTTACAAATGCTAACACCAGCCTCCATCAAGAGATACTTCTTTTTGCAATGAATGATAGATAGTAAATGAGTGAGTGCGAAGACTCATGGCTACTTAAGGTACTGAGAATAAGTGAAAGTTCAGTCTGTAGCCCTGAACAAGACATTTACACCACCCTCTCCAAGGCCCGGGCATCGTCACAAAGCAAGTAAGAAGACTCTGAGGGCTGGAAGATAAAGAGAAGGGATGTGAAATGGTGACTTCTGGCCATAGAAGATCCAACACAGTTGTGACCTCACAGCAGATGTGGCAGCCTGCAATGTTTCTCCACAAGAATAGGTCTTTCCTGTCAACAGCCAATCACAGATCAGGGTGGGGAGCACAGGACCCCGTGCTTCCTGTTGAACAACTGATAGATCCTGAGGCAGGTGTAGTCATTTCCTATAGCTGTGTGTCCACTGAGGAGACCACCAGGCTCTAATGGATAGTTCCAAACCCAGCCACACACAGACAGTTCTGACTAAACTTAGTGGGTCTCAAAAATAGACATGAATCTTGGAAAAGGACTTACAGGAAGGTTGGGAAGGGAATAGGGAGGGGTCAAAGAGAAGTTACAGAAGTGAACAGAGGTGTTCCCAGAATGCACTTTACATGTATGAAATGCCAAGGGACAATTCAGAAAAATATTTTTAAGATTCATTTCCTTTTATTTCATGTATATGAGTACTTGCCTGCATATATCCCAAAGAGGCTAGCAGAGAGTATCACATCCTCTGGAACTGGCACTGCATGTGGTTGTGAGACACCACATGGGTGCTGGGGATTAAACTCTAGTCCTGTGCAAGAGCAGCGAGTTCTCTTAACTACTGAGCCATCTATCCAAGCCTATGAATAAAATGTTTTTGAGGAAGAGGAGATATGTATTAGAAACACATTTTTAGCTTAATTCTATTTATTAAACCAAAGTTTTACCTTCAATAAATTAATAACTCCAGATCTCAGCATCATTTTTATTATTTAGACTACAGGAAAATGCTCTGAATGTTTTTGTGAATATTATCTGCAGATGACATAAGTTACTTAAGCATATATATTGAAGATACACAAGTGACCAGATTGTATGATATATGAACAGATTATATAATAAATGCCATATATATGCTTTATATACAATATTTTCACTTAAATTTATTATAGTCCATATTAAACCAGTTTTTGCCCTTCACTTCCTCTCCTATCAGGAAGCTACACATGTATTGTATGGCATATAATCTGCTTTATGTAGTTTTAACTACTTACATATATTGCTTGATATTTTAAGATATTATAAGAGAGTATCTAGTCTGTGCCAGAACTTACTGGGTCTTAAGATTTCAAGGTTCTGTACCGAATTAAAAACACATATAGTCAAGTTCAATGCAAATAAGAGAAGACAGATGTAGGGATTAGACAGAACTGTTAAATTCACTCCATCAGGGATGTCCTTGATTAGAAGAGTACAGTCAGGTGAGATGTAGCACTAGTCTGTCACTTCCATATAGGAAAAGACAGTTTTCAGGGCTCCCTTCTGTAAGAGGTTTAAGTCAAGACTCAAAGCACTGTGATAAAATATCAATATTACCTTTGACTCTGAAGCCTACACGTTTTATGAGCATACCAGAATTTAAGGATGATGAGCCTTTCTGAAAAATCTAGGCAATGAGTTAGAAGAAACCCTGAGATTCTGAGATATCAACACAAGGATTTGAACTTGAAACCTTATAAATATTTTACATTGTTATAAAAGCAAACTACTAAGAAAGCAGTAGATGTAGCATAAAACTGAGCCTGAATTAAGATACACTTTGGAGCACAATCACACAAGTCCCAATGATTCAGTACATGCCATTTTAACAAGTATATACATGAAGATCAAAATCGCCAAATAACAATGAATTAGCCCTTCATGGAAACATACTATTGATGGTTGTGATGAGCACCCTTGATGACCAAGTACATTAGACTGAAAGATATTGTGGAGGATAGTGAAGCACATCTCTAGTGTGTCTGTGAGGATGTTCTACAGAGAGTTGCTAAGGGGCAAGAGCTATCCTGAGTGTGGAAACCTGGGCAGCACTGTTCTATAGGCTGGGGACAAGATGGAATAAAAGATAATTCTCCCTATGTCTCTCTTTCTCCCCTCCCCCTTCCCCTCCTTCTCTCCACCTCCCTCCCATTCTCCCTCTTCATCTCTGTCTCCTTCTCCTTCCCTCTTTCCCTCCCTCCCTCCTTCTGCCTGCCCCCTGAAGAGAGTCACTCTGTTATGCAAAGCCCTCCTCACCATGATGGACCAATGCTTTGATAGAAGAAGCCAAAATAAATTCTTGATTCTTTAAAATTGTTGCAAATATTTGTAAAGCGGCAAAATAGGCTGACTGATGCAAGGCAGTGGTCTTACTAGAATTCTAAAATTAGTGGTAGTACAACCAAACAAACAAAAATATGCTACTAAGATTCTACACAAAAGTAACAGAAAGTAATAACAAGAAATCATTTTATTTTTCCTCCCAAATTCTGCCAAAATAAAGGCCTAGAAACAATGAGCAAACCAATGGAAATATATTCTGATAACATATGGTTTCTGGCTCTGCAAACAATATTTTTCCAATTCGGAGTTGGGCGGTGAGTAAGGATTCTAGGGAGAGTGTAGATCTAGGGCCAGAAGTGAGCATGAACATTGTGAATATCAAACAGCCAGGAAGCTGACAAAGGTTGTTAAAGTTTTGTCAATAAGACATAGGCTCCAGAAAAAAAATAAAATAAAAAATAAAATAAAAATAAAAATAAAAATAAAAAAAGACATAGGCTCCAGAGCTAGAGATTGAACAAACTGATTCTCAGTGAGGAAAACTGAAATGCATCAATATTCAAAGCACATGAATTCATAATAGTATTAAAATGAACTAAATGAAAAAAGACTGGATCACGGGTCTTCAAGGCTCCTGTCTTGGCCATGCCCCAGGGGCAGGTCCTAGGTGGGGGGGGGGGGGGGCAGTTACAGGCTGCCTCACTGGGGCAGTGCTTCAAGGTCAAAGCTGGAACAGCTACCCACTACAGCCATGTGATTTTTCTCCTACCTCTTCCTCTGACTTGATTTCTGGGGGCTGGAAGAGTCAACCCGGGATTGCCTTTTCAGAAGATACCTGATCTTTTGCTTTTGAATTTGACTTCATCTGGCTTACTGCGTCAGCAGAGAAACCTATTATTGAGGTACAGAAAGCCTATTATCTTGGTGTTGGAAACCCAGGAAGACTTAAGCCTTTTCTCTTTATTTTCGTCTCTGCCAGATTGGATCGACTTTTAACTTGAGGTAAGTCACCCATTTCCACACCACTGCCTACAGAGGTCCAGGTACCTCTACCGGGCTAAAACCCCTTCTGGGTCAAAGATCTTCTGGATCTCCTGCCAAGCCTTGGCCACACCAGGGCAAGCCCGACTAATTTCAAGAGCAAAGACCATCTTTGTTCCTTGGGACCTTTGTCGGGGAGATGTCCTACCCAAAGGCTGCCCACCCCCACCTCTCGACCCCAGGCTATCTCGGGGGATGCCCCACCCTAGTCTTTAATCTCTTCACAGGCTTGGAAATGGGCAACTCCACCCAGGTCTAAACCCGATCCTCAGTCACCCCTGGAGTGTCTAATATGAAATATCCAAATTGGGGCTCTCTCACACCGCAGGACAAATGGTTTGAGCTCCCTTGTCCAGGAGCTCTGCACTTCCGCCTCTCTCTCTTCCCTGTTCTCTGCTGTCTGTCTACTTGCCTCTCGTGTCTCCACTCTCAGATAGCCTTCACTCTTTCACACTCCCCATTCCCATAAACCTCTTGTACTAGCTCTGTTGTTCCCGGTATGTTCTCTTCGTGGCATACCTTGAAAGAGCCCACCGAAAGGTACCCGCTTTGCCTCTTACTCACTAGGCTCTCCTGGCGTTTGGTCTGGCCATGCTGGGATTCTCTACTCTGGCCATGCTGGGAGTCTCTCTACCCACAACAGATCCGCTCTCTTTATTTCTGTCTGCTCTCCCACCCTAAACTGCGAAAGTGTCCTGTCCTTACATTTGTTACAATGTGGGAGTCAGAGCCACAGAGGCCAGCTGCTTCCTGCCCAGCACATGCCTGTTCCCCCCTTATATCGTCTACTGACCTAACTCTCCATAGGGTATGTACGGATCATTTGTCTACAAATTTGATTCAAAATTCTAGAGCCCAGTTCTTCCACTGCTGCACCCCTCTGCCCTGCATTACCATCCACGTGGGTACATGTTTTCTTGTCTGGTTCCTGTAGCTTCCTGTACCCATGTGGACATCTCTTCTCCTGCTCTTGCCCCTCTCCCAGCAGCCTGAGACCCACAGCTTAAGCTCTAGCCCAATGCATTTTCCACATGGCTCTGGCTCTTTTGGCCTACAGACCCACATTGACACCTCTCTTTTCTACTGCTCCTTCCCGGCTTTCTCTCCCCTTGTAGCCAGACTGCAGACCCACTATGCTATCTCTCAGTTTTTGCCTGCAGTCCTGCAGCTGGCCTCCACTGTCAACTTCCCCTTGGAAATTATAGGAACACACTCGCTCAGTGTTCCATTTTGTGACCGACCCTCTCTCACACACATAGACTCAGATTTTTTGTCAGCTTGGCATCAGTACAAAGCAATGGCTAAAATTGGCAAATCTATTTCCAAATTCTCACAAATTGTTAACTACTACTGCCACAAACAAGTGATCCCCAAATAACTTACACCTAAACTTGTTCTTATACTTCCAAAGTCCCTTACCTCTAAAGCTCCACTTCCTCATTCCTAAAAATCTTTTATTCCTGTTATTTCTTTGTATGCTGCTCTATATCTTAAGATTATAGTGTAAACTATAAGTCTTCGAGGAATTGTGAGTTGTTCATATGGCATGGATTAAAATCTATATAATTTATAACAAACTCTGTTTCCCACAGAAAGTTTTGTTTGTCTTGGTGTTAAAATAGTTCTATTCCCCAATAATAGGTTTCTCCACTGATGCAGATCAAGCCAAATTGAAAAATAAAAGATCAGGTGTGTTCTGAGCAAACCAATTCTTGGGTGAGTCCTCCAGCACCCAGAGATTGAAGCAGGGGAAGGAGCACAGGAGAAAATCACATGGCCTGAACTAAAGGAGGGAGTTTAAATATCCTGTAGGCAATGGGGGATGATTTGGCCACTTATAACACTTTAGGTGGGGATTGTGCCACTGGCAACTTTAGGGGAGGAACTGCCACAGTTATCAAGAATGCAGGACTAGGCTTTTTGGCAGCTCTTCTCCAGTGGAGATTCTCTGAGAGGAAGGAGGGGTTTGGAGAAAGAGAAGTGGGCCCCTCTGGAGTAAGCTAGAGATTCCAGCCAAATATCCTGCCCTTTTTGGGTATATGGGCACAGGTTCAAATCTGGCTATTTCCTGTTGCCATGGTACATGTAGAGAGGAGGATTCAGGAGTTGGTGGATTCATGTTCAGCAGGAGGTATGGGTGAAGAAACATTCAGTTAATTGCCATGCTAGAAACCTTATGAATCCATTCCTAGAAGAAGCAGAGAAGACAAGTTGCTAGGAGAAAAAAAAATAAATCATTACCATCAGCCCTATGAATGGGAAAACTGCCAGAAAGGATGAATGGAGATGTGCCCTGGTTGTATTGATGAAGTTCTTCTGACAATTCGTGGAGTGATTCAATATTATTTTCCACCAGGCCAGATTTTTTGACACAGTTGATTCCAAGAACATGTAGGTGTTTGTAAAACAGCTAGAACAGATTTACACCTGGTGTCATAGCAAAGGCTATGGCTTTGGGTTAAAAGGCATGAACATTTTTCCTATGTCTAGAGAGCCTGGTTTTAGCCCAATAAAACACATCTCTTTAAGTCTATACTTAGAAGACAACCAGAGGAAATTTTAAAATCTTGAACTTGTGACTGAATAGTAGGAGTCAGTGCTCTATCAGTTTATTAGAACTCCATTTATCAATGCTAAAACTCTGAACCTCCAAAATTCCAGTGTAATAATAGCACAGAAAGGGGACAGAAGTCTGAAACATCTTTATATACTTTAAATCATTTACTTATACTTTTACAACTTACATTTATATATCTTAAATCATTTCTGTGTTTCTTAGTGGAAAGTCACATTTGAAACCTGTGTATTCTTTACTGTGAAGCTATGAACAAGGCAAACTTGTCTGTTTTTTAACAAGAAACTTAACTAATGAACTAACTAATGCTACCAAGGTGGTGGTAGTCTTTGGAGGTCAGGGGGAGCTGTTAAAAGGGCGAAGCTATCAGTATGCTAGTCATCAAACATCATCAGATCTGAGAAAGATAAATTTCACCTGAGTAAGCATAAGTGAAGCAGCTTATGAATCTATTAAAAATGACAGAGACTTACTGGCTACCTAGATAGCTACCTCAGTTTCCTCCACGGTCCTTGCGGACAGAGGTCCCAGGGCAGTGTTAATGTCTAGCTGCCACGCCCAGAAGATATTACAGACTGACCTGTGCAGTAGGAATTTAGGGAGACTAACCTATCTTGTTTTGGCAATGCAGGCAATCTGTAGCATGAATTCTAATTGGTTTTAATAAAAATCCAGAGCCAGATATTGGAGTAAATGCTGAAAGATCAGGGAGACAAAGAAACAAGCCATAGCCACCTCTCACCTTGCCAACTTCTTAGCTGAAAGGGACTTGAACTTCTGTATCTTCCTGCCTTATATTCTTCTTTCTACCCAGCCATATCACTTCCTGTCTCCACCTCCCTAGTTCTGGAATTTAAGGCATGAGATCTCAAATGCTGGGATCGAAAGTGTGTACCACCACTACCTGTCTCTGTTTCTCTTTTAGACTGGATTGATCTTGTGTAGCTTAGAGTGGCCTTGAACTCACAGAGATCTGTCTGCCTCTGCCTCCCAAGTTCTGGAATTAAAGATATGTGTCACCACTGCCTGGCCTCTATGGCTAACTAGTGGCTTAGCTCTGTACTTTGATCTTCAGGCAAGCTTTATTTATTAGATCACAAACAAAATACCACCACATTTCCCCTTTTTTGTCTAAGGAAAACTAGATACAATAAGTACAATAGCTATATATAATATATACAGGCAATAAATACATCAACAATGTCTAGTACATTTGCATTTGACAAATTCAGAGAAAATACTCCATTATCTATCCTATCTTGATGAGTCTAAAGTCTTGTACATAATTCCCTTTCTATCCTAACTTACATTACCATCTAAAACTATCTTTTAAATAGACTCTCAATCTTATATACTTTACACCTATTTAGTGAGTTTCTTTTCTGAATCTGGACAAGAAAAACTATAACTAACTAGTCTTCAACTCCCTCAGAGACCCAAGAAGGAAATAATATTACCTGAGATAATGTTCCAATTCCTAACAGCTAAACATTTACCTCCTGAAGAGACCAATTTGGATGCCAAGATTCTGGTGCAATTATTGTTACATCCACACCTATGTCTACAAGACCTTCAATGGCATTTATATGTATTTTTAATTTTTGTCTTTGTTCATTTATGCAAGTGTGCCAAAATATTCACTTTATTGTTTCTCCTGGATTTTTTTGTTCTCTCTTTTATAGCTTTTCTATTATCTAGAGCAGTATGGCTTCTTACAATAGTCATTAGGTTCTCTAATTGCTCTAGGAAGGAGTTTCCCCCATGATGACAGGAAACAACTGAACTGAATTTGACATGGGGGCCTATGAGAGGTCCCCAGGGTGTTTCCCAACAACAAAGGATTACCTTGTCTGTCCCTTGTTGGTCTTCATTTGTTAGTCCAATGCCTGCCTTTGCCACACTTTCTGCATACTCCAGAAGGGAGGGGCATTCTATTGGGATTATTCTTAGCAAAAACATTGTTTCTAGGAATGCCCTGTTTACAGTCCCTTTCTAGGTGACCTTGTTTACCACAACTGAAACATATGACATTTCAGTTTTTCTTCAAACCTCTGGAATTCACCTCTCCTATCCAAGTATCATCATGGTTATGAGATTCAATATTGACTATATCTCAGGTCCACTCCACTGAGGGTGCTGATCTTGCCTTTAATGACCTAATTACCCTTTTGCATTGTACATTAGCATTTTCAAAAGCCAGAGATTCAATTATTGTTTGTTTAGCTTCTGAATGTGGTATCGTTCTATGTAATGCTGAAGTAATTTTTGTAAGAAATCAGTGAAGGTTTCTTTTGGGCCCTGCATAACTTTAGTAAATGACTCAATTTTCTTTCCTACTTCTTAAATTCTGTCCCAAGCATTCAAGCCTGCTATATGGCATAAAAGCAGGGTGTGGTCAAGCATATAAAGATTGCCTTTCTATATTAGCATAATCTTCCTCTCCAAGAAGTTGGTCTTCGGAGATTTCCATACCTCTAGCCCTACTTAGTTGTTCAATGGTCTTGGCCCCATCTTTCCATTGTAATTGAGGACCAGCTTCCAAAACTGCTGTAACCAAATCTCTCCAGTCTTGAGGGATAATTCTATTAAAAGTTGACCACAAGTTTAACATCTGCTTTACAAAAAGTGAATGCATTCCATATGAGAATATAGGTTCCTTAAGTCTCCTCAAATCTAATATTTGCACAGGAGTCCATTCAGCTCTTACACAGTCTGGGGGATATGTGTCAGTGGCAGTTCCTGTAAGGTTACTGGAAAAATTAAGATTGGCTGTTTAAAAGCCTTAGGATGTTTCTCTGTAACCTTATAATGCAATGCTGAGATTGGTTCTCCTTTAAATTCCTCTTTCTGGGTCTGACTATCTCTATGATCTGTTTTAACAAGTTTTTCTAAAACTTTTATCCTGGCACTCATATTAACCAATGGTTTTTTTTGTTTGTTTTTTTGTTTTTGGTTTTGGTTTTTTTTTATAGAACGTAAAACCAAGTTTTAACAGTGTAACCAATTCAGCATCTCTAAAATCAATATCAAGCAAATTAATCTTTTTTGTTTTTCAAGACAGGGTTTCTCTGTGTAGCTTTGTTGCCTGACCTGGATCTTGCTCTGTAGACCAGGCTGGCCTCAAACTCACAGAGATCTGCTTGGCTCTGCCTCCTTAGTGCTGGGATTAAAAGCATGCACCACCACCACCTGGCTCAAGCAGATTACTATTAAATTAAAAAATCTGGCTGCCAACAAGATACATCCTTGTACATGAATGCATGGAGGTACAGCCTTAATACCTCATTAAACCAGCATTGTTTTAAATCTTATCTTTTATAAACCATATTTTCAATACAGGACAGGAATTGTCATACAAAAAAATCCATCCTAATCCAAAATATCTTGGAGACTTGTTGTCTCCTTGGTAGGCCCATTCCATGTGGTCACCTTTAATCAAGATGGAGATGAAGTCACATGACCCCCCTCTTCTCCAACCCTAGTCAAAATGACAGCTGCCCATGTGGCTGTACTTAAATAAGATGGTGGCAAACCATGTGTTGTTTTCCAGAACAGTTCCAATTTGGAGTTACAAGTTTTAAGTTAACTTTTTGTTACAGATTTTTAACCATACCCAATTCCTTAGCTGTTTTTTAAATATGATAGAACAACATAAAGTTGCTTCAATATTATAACCAAATGACATATGAATCTCTGTCATTACATCAGATTCAGTGGTCAGAAAGCCCAGAGGCAAATTCTGATCCCAGGCAGCTAGCTGCAATAGAAACAGTCAAGCTATCACCAAGACAAATGGAAGACATAAACTCAGGCATCCAAGACCCATCAGCAACAAACATGCAGTGGCCACATACATTTACACACCCAGCTGAGCCTGATGCAATTCTCTATCGCTCATGTCCACAAGAAAACATACAGGCACAGATCCATCCAGACATAGACACCACTGCTTTTTGCAAAATATGATGGATCTGGAGGCTGAGAAAGTAAGGCAGGAGCATCACAAGTTTTGAGCCAGCCTGGCCTTCATAGCAAGTATTAGGTAGTCTGAGCTACATAGAGAAATTATCTCAAAAAGAAAGATAGAAAAAGAAAAGGGAGGAAGGGAGGGAGGGAGGGAGGGAAGAGAAAAAAAGGAAGGGAGGGAGGGAAGTGATGATAATTAAAACATGAATCTTTACTAAGATCTAAATTAAAGTGAATAAAAAATGTAATGTAAAATAATTAGAAGAATATATAGGTGATATTGTTTTTTTATTTGTAACTATGATTCATGGATAGATATTTTTGAAGATCTTGACCTTTTAGATAAATCATGATATATTTTAAGTTTGTTAAAAAAAATAATATGAGAAGGAGCTGGGCAATGGTGGCGCACGTCTTTAATTCCAGCACTCGGGAGGCAGAGGTAGTAGGATCTCTGTGAGTTCAAGGCCAGCCTGGTCTACAGAGTGGAATCCAGGAAAGGCACAAAGCTACACAGAGAAACCCTGTCTGGAAAAACCAAAAAAAAATTAATAATAATAATAATAATAATAATAATAATAATAATAATAATATGAGAAGGGAGCAAGTGAATAATATGAGAAGGAAGCAAGGAATAAACACAATGAGATTGATAGTGACTGGGACTGAGTTACACACAGATGTGAACTGATTATGTTATCCTGTCAACTTTTGTATGTCTTTGAAATCCTCTGAAGTAAAAAACTCTTCTATAAGAGTGTGAGCAGACATTTATTCCACATAATTGGTAAAATTGATCTAAGCATCAGTTTGAATTTCAGATTGTATTTTCAGTGCAAATTATCTGTTCTAAGACATGAAAATGCTCAATATAGCATTGACTGGTATTGAATCTACTCAGTGTGGGGGAAAAAACAGATGATGCAGAATCTGACTTTTCTAAAAGGGGAGGTTTGGACCCAAATCAGGAAAGACATTGTCTTAGTTGCTCTTAAATTAGTATGTCATTACCACTCTAATTAGAAGCCATGTCCAGCAGTATTCCTTCAGGGAACAGATGAGAGTCTCAAAATCATTTACCTAAAACAGGAAAGTGTGCGAGTTGAACGTTGTGAGCACTGGAACCATAACAGTAGATGGCTACAGTGAGAACCAGAGAGGAGCCTGGAGGGGAGGGACAGATTGTGAGCTTTTCTCTCTGGATGTCCTCCTGTGGTTCTCTCCATTCATCCAACCCAGCTAAAGCCAGTAGACAGAGAAGCCAAGGGAATGCACAGCTGAGAGAGCCTTCTCCCAGAATGGGATGTGCAGACGGGCAATGCAGCCGGAGAGGTGTATGCTGACTGACAGTGACAACCCGGTGCATATGCTAACTCTAAATTAATGTATCCTCTATCCTTGTATTTACATTTACACTCAATAGAATCCTTAGAGAGAGAGAATCTCAGAATATAGACTATGGACTAGTTCACCTTAACACCTAGTTTTTAAGGTATTAAATGTAAATCATAGAAGAAGAAAATATGAATATCCAATGAATTATGAAAAGATATTCTAATTTAACAAAAATCTGAGAAGTTGAGAAATTAAATAAGGAGTCTACCATTATCCATCAAACTGGCAGGTGTTTCAACTATTCTTTATACATTCTTTTTTCAACAATTAGGTGCACTATTACACACACACACACACACACACACACACATGCACGCACGCATGCACGCACACTCCTAAGGAGAACACAGGCTATTTCACTGCTTGTTCTGTAACAATTCTCACAGAGACAGAGTGGAATTATTTGAGAAACACTCAGGGCTTCTTGAGTCCGTCTTTGCCTGACCCACAGAGGCTCACTTACTCACGTTGGTGCTGCTTTTTTTAGCGTTTATAGGAATTTTGACTACATGTATGTGGCACACTGAATATTAGGTGCCTGAAGAGGTCAGAAGAGGGTGTTAAACGCCCCCTGAACTGGAGTTACAAACAGTTATGAGCCACTATGTGGGTGCTGGGAATGGAATCCAGGTCCTCTGGAAGACAATTCAGTGCTCTTTACTACTGAGCCAGCTCTCCAGCTCTGATTTCCAACTTCTCACTAAAACTAATAAACTTGGGGCTGGAGATGGCTCAGTGCATAAGAGTGCTTGCTGTGCAAGAATAACAATGCAGATTTTGAAGCCAACATCCAAGTAAAATGCTACAGAAATGGAGATAAGAGAACCTAGCTCCAGGTTCAGTGACTTTCTCTCTCTCAGGGGCATAAGGAGGAGAATGATAGAGCAGGATGCCAGGCTTCTCTGATCTCCATGAAGCACATGGATAGGCACACTCACTTGCAAGCACATATGCCCATATACCGCATGTATAATGTATACGTACTTACATACATGTGTATGTGCACAAGACCCAATAAAGGTCTCTGTGAAGTGGAAATGGGGAAATAGCATACAGTGTCACGCTTTTAAGGGTTATGGCTGCATAAGCACTCTGATAACAGGAAGCCATCCATTGATTGTAAGTCTACATCACACCTCCTGTATTTGCACAAAGAAGCTGACATAAGAACACTTGTTTCCCGGTATTTGCAGCAATTACTTCATCAAATAAACAGAAATGAGCAGTTGTATTCATTTCTAGTTTGGAAAAATCTTGATGCAAAAACTTGAGTGAACAGAATATCAATAAAAATATATGTTTCCTGTGGAAGTCTAGTTATACCAGCTAATGATTATAATACATTTATAGGAAAATCTATGTAAAAAACTATGAGGGAATATAACTGGACTCACAATAGTAACTTATATAAAGCTACATAGGTTGGGGTAGGAAAAGATAATCAAAAGAGCCTTAGATTTATTATTGTATTTGGATTCACATCAGGAATATTTATTCATGAGGCATTTATATGATTAAAAATTTATACAGTTTTAAAGAAGAAAAGAAGTCCATCTGACCAGAAGCCAAGGCAATCTTTCAGACATTACACATCAGAGAGACCTTTTAACTTACCAGGACTTTCCTGCATAGTGCTCCTTCATTTAAGCCGTAACAGTTTTACTCATATTTAATGCTATTTTTCTTATTGAATTACTGGAGTTTTTGTATTAATAATTTATTTCCCAATAAATATGAGTCATATCAAGTGCTTGAATGGTAAGGATGTAAGAATCCGATCACTTCCACTGATCTGTGTTACCTCCATCTGTTCATTTCAAATATAATTTTCCCTGAAATGACAATAACTGATGCTAAGATGTTTATGCTTTACAGTTGCCTAATGTTTTCCTACAAATAAGAAAGATATCAAAAGACAATTTTATTTTTCTCTGAATAGTTATGAGTAGTATTTGAAATGTGAGTTATGAAATTAAAAATCATTGATGGAGATAGAACACTTTGGAGTAACTGAAAACTCAGAGTGAGAATTAATCCAAGCTTTTGGAAACAAGTTAAAATGGAGCCAGAAAGCGGAAGCAGACATGGTTTGGTGAGGGATTGCCAAATTATACTCAGACAGAGGAATTTGTTTAATGGGCTTATGAATATATGATTGTTATATCTCTACATGTGATGGAAAGTACAATTATTACTGTTATCACTTTTGAATATTTTATGCTTCAAAGAAGGAGAAAATGGTTTGGTTCTGTGGCTGTCTGTAGTCTTCCTTCTCTTGTGATTACCAATTCAAGGAAAAACTACAAGCTGGCACTCAAGGTTCATCTGAAGGTGGACATCCAGACTAATGTTAACAGCACCGTTCAATCAAGAAGGCCCAATGGTAAACCCATACATCTGATGTCATCAAGATTCTGTCAGTTCAAACCATCAGTTGGATGCTGATGCTCCTAGATTATCTTTTATTAATGTAGCCATTTGAAAACCATGTAGTTATGTTATGCATTATGCATTGACCCTGACCTCAATTGTATCATTAAGTTGATTGGTTATATTTGCTCAAAATGACAGCATAAGCATTTTAGAGTTAATAATGATATGGAGTAAAAAATTTTAAATCTACATAAGTTTTCACATATTACAGTCATTTTTTATTTATTAGCAATGATACCATAAAAATTACAGTTTACTTTTCATTTTTATCACCATCTCCAGATATTGTTCACTGTATTAAATAAAAATCCTACTAATAAAAATCCTACTAGTTTAAAGACTAATCATTTTAAATTCATTTTACTTTTAAAATACAATGGCACTATTTAATATATTAAAAAATCTGATTGGTGAACTTTTTCAGTCCTCAATCATTATATTCTGTGAAAGGACTTATTTTAGTATGAGTAAAATATGAGAACTAGACTTTTGAACTAATTTAGTATTTGGTTAACCTGCAGAAAGATGTGAATAAATTCCATGGAGCTTCTGCCAGCAAATTTCAAAATAATTGGTTTTACTTTGTTTTAATTTTTTTAAAAACCAGTTAAGTAGATGTTGTACATTTTACTTGGTAAACTCCAACAATTATAATGCTAGACTAGTTGATCAGCTTCTCTGTCCCTTTCCGCAGCCATCACCAAGGGAGCAGAGCACATTCTCATTTGCCCTCCACTAGAGGCAATCCCATTATCTTCATTCTTATCATGTTAGCAATATTGACATAGAACAAGGAAATATGAGCAAATGTCTGATGGACCATAGACAGATGTTCAACTTCACCAGCAATCTGAAAAATCGAAAATTAACATGGGTCCATCTTTTACCAAATAGGTATCTCAATGAAACAGACTTTCAAATAATTTATAGATGTATATTATAGATATATTGAACACGAATGAATTTAATTTTTTATAAATGGAACTTCATCTCAGTGTTAATTAAAGAGATCATTAATTTTATGAGATTCCTCAGGTTCTCAGATGTGCAAACAGGTCTTCAGAGAATCATGTTGTCTCTGGTAATAGCTGCCTTTTCCCTCCACTAGAGTTAGGGAGCAGGACTTACTATGGATTCTGTGACTTATCATGGACTTAGTGTTTCCCCATTGTTCATTTATACACTAAAGCTTTATTGAGCCTTTAAATACAGTAGCAATGATATCAAATTGAGTAGTTACTAAGAAGTAAAACCTATTTTCCAGACCCTTGACATTGTATTTTGCCAACTTTCTACAGTTCCTCTGAGAATATCCTAGCTAACAAAGAAACTATACAATTGAGGATTCATAAAAGAAAGTGTTGAAAATAAGACAATATTATGCCAAGCATGCAAAACAAGGTGAAAATAATCAACTCATCAGAAAACAGGCATCAATTAGGTGGAGATTGAAGTCAGATTGTCAGCAGCCATTTCTTTTTTTTTTTTTTTTTTTTTAGATTTAAGCTTCTTTTTTTTTTTAAAAAAAAAAAAGAGAGAAAAAAAAAGAAAAAGACAATTACTAGTTTTAAATACTTTACATTGGATTGGATTGTTTTATATTGTATACAAATTATATATATTGAAATTGATATTGTTAGAAAATGCTATATGTATATTTCTTTTTTTTTTTTTTTTTAATTTTTATTTTGCAATACAATTCAGTTCTACATATCAGCCACAGATTCCCTTGTTCTCCCCCCTCCCGCCCCCCTCACCTTCCCCCCAGCCCGCCCCCCATTCCAATCTCCTCCAGGGCAAAGCCTTCCCCACAGACTGAGATCAACCTGGTGGACTCAGTCCAGGTAGGTCCAGTCCCCTCCTCCCATGCTGAGCCAAGGGACCCTGCATAGGCCCCAGGTTTCAAACAGCCAACTCATGCAATGAGCACAGGACCCGGTCCCACTGCCTGGATGCCTCCCAAACAGATCAGGCCAATCAACTGTCTCACCCACTCAGAGGGCCTGATCCAGTTGGTGACCCCTCAGCCATTGGTTCATATTTCATGTGTTTCCGTTTGTTTGGCTATTTGTCTCTGCAGCAGCCATTTCTTGATCCAACAATACTAGCACACTTTAGATAAAGGGTTTAAAAAAGCAAAAGCAAACAGAATATGCTAAACAAAGGTGAAAATAACCAACTCAAGGGAAAACATGTACCAATTAGTAAGAGGCCACTGTCAGAGTGTCAGCCATTTCTTTACTCAACAATACTCCTTTACTATGTTCCTTGTACTATGCAGACTAAGTGGGAAGAATGTGCACATAAGTACTATGGCAGAGATAAATTCAGGGCACTGCACAAACTCTAAGGCAAATGGAGTAGAAGAAGCAAGTGTATGGCATAAAGGGAGAAGCTAATACTAAGAAAAAATACTGGTGCTGAATCTAGGAACTGTGGTATATCTCATTTTCTTATGACACCATCAAGTTTCAGTCTTCAAACTCAGGTGCTAAAAGAATAATCAAGTAAAAAATAAGAACGCTACAAATATGTAATTCTTATTTGTAAATAACCCATTGCGTCAGGAGGAAGATTATCTTTAAGCATTAGAAAAGGGCAAAAGTTAGGATCCAAGCCCTGCCACTCATCTACTTTGTAGGATTATCAGGAGAAAAGTCATTAAGAGTCATGATGTTTTCATGAGCATTTCATAATCTGTATGCTCTTGGATCAACCCTTAATTTTGTACTTAGTCAACTAGCACATTTTTCCTCACTGTAAAATCTGATGCAGGTTTCAATACTGAAGAGGGAGCTGGAATGCTGGCACATCCAAGCAGTGGCATATTAAAACTGCATTTAGTACTAGACATTTCGATCTAAAAAAATAATGAGAAAAATATGAGACATGTTAATCTATTAATCCAATATTGTATAGCCTTCATGCTTAATTTAAAGTGCTCTGTTTATAATCTTTGGCTCTCCTCAGAGTCTCTGATGCAGACATGTTAGTCGAAGCCTGATCTTCTACCCAACTTAGTTCATTTCTGGTCGATACAGACATGTTAATAGAAGCCTGATCTTCTACCCAACTGAGTTCATTTCTGGTTGATACAGGCATGTTTATAGAAGCCGGACCTTCAACCCAACTGAGTTCATTTCTGGTTGATACAGACATGTTAATAGAAGCCTGATCTTCTACCCAACTGAGTTCATTTCTGGTTGATACAGACATGTTAATAGAAGCCTGATCTTCTACCCAACTGAGTTCATTTCTGGTTGATACAGACATGTTAATAGAAGCCTGATCTTCTACCCAACTGAATTCATTTCTGGTTGATACAGACATGTTAATAGAAGCCTGATCTTCTACCCAACTGAGTTCATTTCTGGTTGATACAGACATGTTAATAGAAGCCTGATCTTCTACCCAACTGAGTTCATTTCTGGTTGATACAGACATGTTAATAGAAGCCTGATCTTCTACCCAACTGAGTTCATTTCTGGTTGATACAGACATGTTAATAGAAGCCTGATCTTCTACCCAACTGAGTTCATTTCTGGTTGATAAGATAGCATAACTTGGATGACAATAGACAGTACTTTATTAACAGAGACAATTATTATTTTAGGCTTTTATATAATCTTTATATAATCCGTGTACAAGTAGCTACCTGTAAGTGCTTCTACAGGTGATATATGTATTGGTTTCTTATTCTTTCTATAGCAAACCATTTTAAATTAACAAACAAAAACTTGTAATTTTTCTACTCCTGGTCCAGAATTTCCTGATAAGTCAATAGGCTGAGGCTCCTTCTATACACTTAAGGTTGCAATGTTTTCCTTGCCTTTCTATTTTATAGAGGCTATATCAACTTTTTGTCACATGCATCCCCCACCCCCACTCATGTCTCTGCTTTCTTTCCCTTTCTTAAAGCAACAGAAAAATCAGATTGGGCCTTCTTGGATAACTCAGAGTAATCTTCCTTTATCAGTTACCACTAAACGACTGCAACCAAACACAGCAAATGAAGGGTTTCTTTTAGCTGAGTTTCAGAGGATCAGCCCACTTGGGCAGAGCATCCTGACGATGAGATTGATTTATGCAGGAAATAAATTTCCCTTCTGGCATGCAAGAAGCAGAAACAAAGGGAGCATAGGAAGAAGCTAGAGTAAGATATAGTCTCCTAGGACATTGCCCAAGTGATGTTTCCTTGAACTACCTCTCACTAACTCCCCAAAATATTATCCTATTCTAAATGGACCTGAGAATCAATCAATTTTTCATACCTAGATAGTACATAGCTGCTCCCAACTGGTCCCATAGGTTTGCTCAGTTAAATGACTAACCCACAGAATTCCAATTCCATGTCCTTAATTGCATTTAAAAACTCCTTTTTTCATTGAAGTTAACATCTACATGGTCTGGGGCTAGGAAATTATACTGCCTTTGCAAATCATTATCACACCTCAAATACTCATGTTGATGTCTTAACTTCTAGCACCCTAGAATGCACTTATCTTTGTAGAGGAGGCCTATAAAAAGGTGAATAAACCAAAATACGGTCATTAGTGTGGGCCTTGAAACCAATATGACCGAGAACTTATGAAAGAAGAGGCTGATTGTATGTATGTAAACAGAGAAAAGGCAGTGAGTGCACAGACATCATAACTACAGTGGAGAGAGAGCTCAGAAACTAAGATCTGCTAATACCTTGCTTACACCCATGCACACAAACAGGCAGCACCAAGTGATCTCAGCGGGTTTAATTTTTGGGAGAGAACAAAGAGATGATGGTGTATGAGAGTGATTGAATGGAAGAAAGGGAACGGGGATGTTGTAATTATATTAATTTCCAAAACTAAAAAATATTACAAATATATATATATATATATATATATATATATATATATATATATATATATATCATGAAATTGAGAGGAGAAAATAGTGGAGAGTAAGGGAGGAATTAGAGGGGAAGAAGTTGGAGATGGGTTTGATCAAAACAATTGTGTGTGTGTGTATGAAATTCTCAAACAATAAAAAATGTAGTTAAGCAGAATACTAACAAGTTACCCATGTCCTCTCAGCTTAGTAGCTCTTTCCCTCCTATTAATGAATAATTATTTCATTACATGCATGTACACAGTTTGTTCATTTGCTTATTGATTTTTTTCAGTTTGAAGTAAATATGAATAAAATTCCTAGAGCATTCAAATTCAGATTTTAGTGGTCATAAACCCTCAATTCGTTTTGATATCAGTGCCATGCTGACCCCAACTAGTGAATTAGAATTACCAAGCATTTCCTCTGCTTCTCTTTCCTGGGCCAGACTGTGAATAACTGGTACCATTTTCTCTCTTTTTGTCTTTTAATATTTATGAGATTATTATGTAATTACAGCATTTCTCCTTTCCACTTCCTTCCTCCAAACCATCCCATATTCCCCTTCTTGCTCTCTTTAAAATCCATGGCCTCTTTTTTCATTAATTGTTGTTACATGCATATATGTATATGTATATACGTAAGATTCCTAAATATAGCCTTCTCATCTGTATAATATTACTTCTATGTATGTTTTCAGGGATTTGATATTGGATAGCCAATTGGTGTGTGCTTCCCTGGCCACGACCATTTCTCCTGCTCTCAGTGTTCCTTAGTTGCCTGTAGTTCTTCATGTAGGATTGAGGCCTCATGGGTTTTTGTTTTTGTTTTGTTTTTGTTTTTGTTTTCATCCACTTTGGCATGTCTGTTGGTGCCTTATTCAGCTCATTTCTTCTTTAAGCATTTAGTAGACCTCATAGAGGAAACCATTGGTCTGACTGCCCACTCACTCCAGTAAGTTATTAGTTCTTGCTTTGAGTCTTTAGTTGACACAGTCCAATCTAAGTGATCTAATCTTCACTGTTATAGTTGTTAGTTTGGATCTTTCCAAGAAACTGTCTGTTCTATTAAAGTTGTTATTTTGGGGGCACATGGATCTGAGCTGTGCCCAGCACAGGTGTGTGTCTCTGTCACCATGACCTGTTTTTCCAAAGACAGAAAGCTTAACAGAAGCTGATGTGGAGGTGGAGGAATGTTCTCTCAGCTAAGGAGAGTCACAATTGGAAAGGGGACTTTGTTACAAGTGTTGGTGGACAGGTGTATTACATAGTGATGTCCTTCCATCTCCCCTTTCCAGAGACACACAGAGTGGGGAACCTTCCATAGAAGAAACACTTCAAAATGTAGCTTCCACGAATACTCAGTCTCACACCAGTCCACACTCAGCCTCCAACATCAAAATCCCCACTCTGATCTTTCTATAAATTTTTGGTTTTTTTTGTTTTTGTTTTTGGGTTGTTTTTTTTTTTTTGGTTTTTTGAGACAGGGTTTCTCTGTGTAGCTTTGCGCCTTTTCTGGAACTCACTCTGTAGCCCAGGTTGGCCTCGAACTCACAGAGATCCATCTGGCTCTGCTTCCCGAGTGCTGGGATTAAAGGCGTGCGCCACCACCGCCCGGCCTATAAATTTTGTTTTTAAAAAATATGAATTTATGGAGTAGTGAGAAGGTTTGCAGAAGAACTGAATCTTGCTAATTAATCTATCACCTCACTTATCAACGTATTTGGTGAGTGGTACCAAGGTCCTTTAATCCCAGCACTCTCAGGAAGCAGAAAGTCAGATCTCAGTAAGTCTGAGGCCAGCTTGGTACCTGTAGTTAGTTCTAGACTAGCCACCATGGCTACACAGTGAGACCCTGCCTAAAAAATATATGAAATTGACAATACATTATGTTTAATGCTTTATTTTCACTGCTCTCCAAAGGGATTCTTACTCTTATTCTTCCTGTTCAGTTTAACCGAAACTTGGCAGTTAGCTAAATCTTCCCTTTCCCCATCTTTCCCTCTTTAAGCCTCTGATAAATACTATTCGATACCCTATATCTATGAGTCCCAGTTACTTATATTTCACATGTGAGATTGTGTGGTATATGGTATCTTCCAGGCCCATGCATTCTACGAGTAACAGGATAACTTTCTTTTTCATGAAATGGATGTCATTCCACTGTATATGTGTACTACATTCTCTTCTTCCATTCACCAATAAATTACAACATCAATTCTTCTTCTCCTCCTCCTCCTCCTTCTCCTCTTCCTCCTCTTCTTCCTTCTTTTTTGAGACAGTTTCTCAATGTATCAGTCCTGGCTGTCCTGGAACCCACTTTGTAGATCAGGTTGACCTCAAACTCATTGACATCCACTTGCGTCTACCTCCCAAGTGCTGGGATTAAAGGCATGCACTGCCACCACCTAGCTTCAATTCTTATAGATCCCAGAAAAGACACAAGTTATACACACACACACACACACACACACACACACACACACACACACACATCACTATTTGTTTATTCTTAGGATTTGGGGTCTAGGGATTGTAACAAGCTTTGAGCCATTATGAATAAAGCTGTTGTGAATATCCTTTTAACAGTTTGAGGTTGACGGAATTAATGCTCAATTTTATAATTCCAGGCCCAAACTGAAAACAGTGGTTTCAACAGTGCACCCAGATATAACTGAATCTCCTTAAAGCAAATTTATCACCAGCTGCATAATCAGTGTTGCAATTCACTAAACAGAATGACTAGGTTCTCTGCAGAAAGTACAGACTTGAGTTGAACCACTACCCTTGCTAGCCAACTTCTGCCTGAGAATCATTTCCTATAGCATGTGCTATGGATTAGGTGTTGCATTAGGGTTCTCTAAAAGAACAGAATCTGTAGAATGAATCTCCAGTAGGAAAGATATTTATTCAATTGGATTACATGATAGCTCAAAATGTCCATCAGCATGCTGGAGAACCCTGTAGCTGTTGGGGATGCTCAGTCCAGGAGAATGGATGACTTTTCAGTCCTAATTCAGTCCAACTGAATGCCTGATGGATCCCTGAAGAGTCCCTGATCTTCAATGCACATTGGAAAGCCTAAGGAGCTGGGGTTTGATGTCAGTGAAGGATGTCATCCAGAGCAATAACAACAGGGTAGGTACACCAGCAAGAAGTGAAGGCAATGTCTTAGCTACTTTCTGTTGTTGTGATAAAACACTTTAACCAAAAATAAATTGGAAAGGAAAGGGTTTATTTAGCTTACACTTTCAGATCATGATCCATAATTGAAGAAAATTAGGACCAGAACTCAAGTAGGGTAGAAATTCCAGCTGGGTAAAGCTTAAAGCAGAAACCGTAGAGAAATGCTGCTTACTGGCTTGCTCTCACTCACACATTCAGGTACCTTTCTTACACATTAGGCCTTTCTTCCTAGTGATGGCACCACCCATAGTGGGCTGAGCCCTTCTACATCAATTAGCAATTAAGAAATGACCCAAAGACATGCCCATAGTCCAAACTGATGGAGGCAAGTCTTCAGTTGAGGCTCCCTATTCCCAGATATATCAAGTTGACAAGCAAGATCAACTATTATAACAAGCAAGAACCAATGCTTTTCCCTCAGGGCTCTTTCTATATAGGCCACCACTGAAAGTCCCCACCCATTCCCCTTGGTTAATCATTCAGGAAATGCCCTGATAGGCATACCTAGAGGTTTGTCTCTTTGTTACTTTCACATTCAATCAAGCTGATAATTAAGATTAACATTGTAGATATGGAAACTCCTTTATTTTCCTAGAAATACATTTCCACTGGGTCTCTGTTTGACAGCATGTGCAATCTTAACTATTTTCAAATAAGTTCTATTGATTCAAAAATTTACACAGTCAATAAACATGACAAATACTTATTTACCTGATTTCTATTCCCCCTTCCATTTGTCTCCCCAATTCTAAACTCTGGGGTGTAATAATGGCATCACAGTGCTGAGGAGGTGGCAAATGATCTGCCATGCTGACATTCACTGAGATGAACATTTTACTTCAAGTATCTTTATCTCACTGATGTTGATTATTCTCTGAAATTTTGCATACTATTTTATTATACATTGTCAGCTGAGGACATTGTGTCCATAAATTTTAACAAGTTAATAGCAAATACCTACAAACATTGTATGTTTAAAATTCTAACCACAGTATACCAGTTGTCTGAAAGTCATAGCTATTGTAACTCAGACAAAATCATGATACTTGCATATGATTCATTTTATAATAATGCAACATAACTAATAAAATATTGCATGAGCAAAAATGTCATTAGGCTTAGGTTATTGTAAGGTCAGGGAAGAATGCTTATGTATGCCAGATTCCATTTTCCTCATTATAGAAGAATAATTCTCTTGTCCTCACTAGATCCTGTAGAAGGTGCTGTTCTTACTAGGTATTAATAGACCTATTTTTATAATTATTTAATTTTACCACATATCTACAGACTAATGAAGTTTGAGATGTGGTAAAATGCCACTCAAAGTCCTACATTTTACTCAACTATGATCATAACACTATTGAGGTATGAAAATGAACACTTGCTTGAGACCAAGAAAAATCTTTCAATAAAAGGTGAGTTCAGAGCTTATCACCATCAAGTTTAGTGAACGTGTAGGCTTCATTTGAATTTCCTTGAAATAGCTGATGAGTCATATTTATTAAATTGGGGGAATCTTTAAAAGCTTTAATTTCATATAAAATTAAATAATTTGTTAGATGGGTAATGAACCACAAACTTCAAAATAAGTTATTTTCAGCAATAGTGTCCCTCAGATATTAGTAAATAACTGAAATTTTCTGAGTTTTCATTTCTATGGTGCTAAAATGGCGGCAACAGTAAGACCTTGAGCTAAATTAACTAACATTTCAGTTGCTTCAGTGTTTAGTTTCCTCTGTTTATCTCCACAGGGTCAACATAGGACATAAGAGAGCATGCGTGTTTGGGAGGCAGAGTCAGGAGATAATGGGAAAGGATGTGTGTTGAAATTACTATGAGATATAACTCCACAATTTGGCAAGTAGCAGCCAAATTATAAAGATGAGACTCAGGAATCTGTGTTGCATTGTACAGATAAGAGAGAATTCCTGCAAGGTTTTAAAGGTTTTTAAGGGAACGACTTGGTGTTAACCATTAGGGAATGAAATAAAGGTGAGTGATTACAGGAGAGCAAGAATCAATAGATGGGATGTTTTCTAGAATAGGTGTGAGCTAATGATAGCTCGAGCAAGGTGATGTCAGTGGGATTGAGAGCAAAAAGCAGAGAACAAAGGGACCCAGTGCACCTAGTTGACACACAGGACTAATAGAAGGAGGCCATGACTACTCTGAGTCTGTGTTGGGGGAGGAGATTACATTTCCATTAGTTCAAATGGAAAGTGTATAGGGAACAGAGAAACATCAATTTGGTTTTGGAGACTTGATTTGAAGCATAAGCAGATATGAAAGAAAATACATTGTACAGAGCAGAAAACACAAGCCTGGATGATGAGAAGCCAGGGACACATCCATTCTAATTTGAAACAAAACATTACTCTAAAAAATAGACATACAATGTTAAGATAAGGTTTCAAGTTGAGCATTACATTAGAAAAGTAAGGTCCTAGTCATTTGTATGTATTGCTGGTTGTGTTTTTAATTTATTCTCAGGCGTACTTCATTTAATAATGTCTCTTTTATGTCTGTGCATTGCTGAAACACTGTAATCCAGGTCCTCTGATTTGACAGAGCTTAGCTCCTTTTTATGTAGGAAGCTATTATCAAGACACTTAAAGTGTTCTTTGGTTGCAGTGATCACGATTTTAAAAGAGAGGCAATAGTAGAAATATCCTATGACCTAACTCAGCTAGCAGAGCAAATCAGTGGTAAGATCTAAAAAGGCAAACTAAGTTTATTATCAAAAGATAAGCTTTACTGTGTAAATAAATGTAAACTCAAACATTAGTGAGCTGAACAGATCAAACTCGTTTGATTTACTATGGAGAAAACAGGAGTGACACTATTAATATGCCAGTATTTCTTGAGCTCCTGTACTAGGTTTATAAGGATTCAAGGACTCAAAAATATAATATATGGGTGGGGTGACTGTCCAATTGGTAAAGTTCTTGTCACACACATCTCACACACACACACACACACACACACACACACACACACACACACACACACGAGGTCTTGAATTTGGTTCCTAAAACCCACACAAAAAAGCCAAGCATGGTGGTGTACACTCATAGTCCTGACAGTAGAGAAGCAGAGACAGGCAGATCTCTGAGACTGTCTGGTCAGCTCAGCAAGTTCCCATCCAAGAGAGTCTGTTTCAAATAGCAAGCTGATGCTTGGTATGTTGGCACATGCCTTTAATATCAATGGTAGAGAGGCAGAGGCAGTCTGATCTTTCTGAATTTGAGAGCAACATGCTCTCCATAGTAAGTTAGAGACTAGCCAGGGTTATATAGTGAAACTTGGTCTAAATGTAAGAAGGGGTTAGTTTTCCCCATGCTTCAGTACAATGCATGCTGGTAGCACTAAATGGACTTAATGAGTACTGAAAGAGAGTGAGGAAGAGAGAGAGACAGGAAGACAGAGAGCCAGAGAGAGAGAGACAGGGGAAGCACATTAAGTTGGGAGGAAAAAATAGTAGAGAGGATCTGGGAAGAAATGAAGGTGAAGGAAAACATGGAGGGACTTGATCAAAGCACATTATATGCATGTATGAATGTTAAAATATTTTTTAGGAGTAAGCTTGACAGCTCCTGAAGAATCTCAGCTGAGGTTGTTCTCTGACCTGTACACATACACAAATAAACACATGAGCACACTCACAAATAAAACCTAAAACTTAATACTAATAGTATAGAAATGACATCAGGAGCTGTTACAATATGCAAAGCTTTGCAATCATTTCAGTGTTGCCTACATGTTTACAACTTTGCTTTACCATGGAATAATAATATTTAAGCCGTCCCCATCTCCCCAATTTAAACTATTCAGGGAATTACATATGAAGCTCAGGGGAACATGTTTTCCAGGGTTTTATTGTGAGTTTTTATATATGATACTGAGGGTGCAAACCCAGGCCTTACACAAGTCAGACAAGCACTCTAAAACTGATATATGCTTTCAGCCCTACTATGTTAGATCTCAAACATGCGTGGACACATTCTGGGATTCTGTGATATTTCTTCTTTAATGGTGGTATACTGTAGTATCTTGGGAATATCATGGAGAAATCTGAGTTTCAAATCAAGGAAGGTAATGTAGCACAGGAGGCTATCTTTTCATTCTGTGTATATGCAGTGTTCCTATTTCCTGTGCAGTTTTACCAAGACTGTAAAGTAATAGATACAAATTTAAACAACAGTAAATTGTGAACATTAGATGACCAGGAAATTAGATCCTCAACTTGAATGTGAACATAAGGGACACGATCTTAATAGATGGAAAATAGCAACAGATTATCATGGTTCTGTGGGGCAAGAGTTAATAACGGTTTAACATGTAAGTAATTAGTTTAAAGGAGAGGCGTAAGTGGAGAAGACAGGCAAACATTCATGCACCACACTTACATGTTTCAAAGATTGGTTGAAACATATTATTTATAAATTTCAGTTTCTTAGTAAACCCCTAGAAGGAAAATTATGGAAAATAATCCTCATCTGCACATCATAGATAAACTTATCAGTTTATCTATGATGTGCAGATATAAAAACCAAAAATTGGGGGGAAAATCTTGATAGGAACTAGTTAACTGGATTAAATGATGGGTTTTACATACAGAGGACAGACTATGGAGCACTGAATTTATTGTATTTGAAAAACAAAACTAACAACACTTGGCCTTAAAACAAAAGATAATGGTCTTCATGAGTGAAAGGGACACCAGAGCTGATTTTGCCCATGACAGGGAGGATGGAGGCACACCAGCCTGAGAAGTTTCTTTAATCTTTTAGAAAACTCAGCTCAGATAAAACTGGACACTTGGTTTCAACACAGAGAATTTCAGAATGAACCAGTATGAGGTAGAATTATAGTTTACTAAATGACATTTTAATATATATTTTAATCACAAAGGCTACTCAGGAAAATGGTGAGATGTACTCAGCATAGGTATGTATAAATATAAAATGAGAAATTATATATTAAATTTAAATTATATATTAACTTTAAATTATATATTTAACATTAAATATATATTTAATGCTGTAATAGGGATGTATATTTTAAAATGAAAACAAGAAATTAATAATTAATAGAAAAATTACTATCTTCTACTTTGAGCAAGATCATGTCAAAACTTATCCATTTTCAATTATCAGCAAAGCAGATACTTGGCATTGATGTAGATTCTGTACAATGTACAAATGGTGAGTAAAAATGGGGCAGTCTCATTGTCTAACAGGCATAAAATGGCTACATTATTAGCATAAGTTTTTAGGCAGTGTCCAATCATAAGTCTTCCCAGAGGATGAGTAATATTGGACCAGAGAATGCACTTTGGATGATGGTAGAAAAAGAGTAGTAATTTTTTGGGATGGGATTATTTTATTGATATACTGAATACATTCCTTAAACTAGTCACTCATCAAATACTTTCCTTTAATGTAAACTATAAACTATGTTTAATTCTGTCTTTTCCTCCAACCATTTGAGACCCAAATACAGAACAAAAAACTTAAAATACTTTTGCTATTGAATTGAAAAACATATAACAAGAAGAAATAGTCCCTAGTTTAAAATATTTAGCCTATTGACTCATTCAAGGATACCTTTATACATACATAGCTGTGTCATTCAAATTTCATTTATATTTTTATTGAGAAAAATTTTTCATTCATTATAATCATGCTTTCCCCTCCCCTAACTCCACCCGGATTCTCCCCACATCCCCACCCACTCAACTCCATGCCACCCTTTTTCTCATACACACACACCAGAAAACAAACAATTGAAGAAACACACATACACACACACAAAAAAAAAAACATAAAATACACAAAATTAGAAACCAAAATATACAAAGGAAAGAGCAATAGGCAAAAAAATGCCCAAAACAATATGAAACAAACAAATAAAAAAGTCTACAAAATGCCACTGAGTTCACTTTGTGTTGGCCAAGACTCCTGGCCATGGGCCTACCCTGAAATTAAGTCTTTGTACATCATTCAATGGTCCCCACATATGCTGCTCAGAGCCAATGGTGTATTTTTCACCTCATATTCCTTTTATTTCTTTCACTTTGTAGTTTCCCATAAAAATGTAGGGCTTCTCAGCATAAAATAGGTTGCCTGGTGTTTACAGTAATAATTTTCTATCAAATTAAAAAGGGTTCTAGTTGACACAGCTGCTAGCAATCTGAAGAATGTGGGGCTTTTTACATGGTATTTAAAGAATTACTGGCTGGGCAGGGTAAGGCACACCTGTAACCCCTGCTTTCAAGAAGTGCAGGGTTAGGGGTTCGAGGCAGCATGCTGGACTACATAACAAGTTCAAGGCCAGTCTGGGCTACCTGAGACACTGTCTTAAATCCCGACCTGAATGAATCCTATCCAGAATGAATCACTTCAATGGAAAAAATAAGGCAAACAACTTTCACATAAAAAATTGTTTTGATTGAGGTTTCATTTTGTAGTTATTTAATGTTATGAAAGTGATTAGGTTTTATTTCTAAATGAGATTATCAATACATCTGACATATTCCTAGAATGTATGAGTAACAATTGAGTTAAATTAATTTTCAATAAGAGTGGGGTCTTTTCTTTGTCTGTAACAAATTGGATGAGTCCATTACATTGATCAAATTTATTTTTCTTTGATATTCCTGATTTACCCAATTTTATCCTTGGTTATATGTATCAAGATATTTTATATTCTTAGGCATTCACTTACATGCAATTCAACCCAGAAGCAATTAAAAATAGAGATAAAATGGTTTTAGTAGCAAAGTAGGTACTTTCCAAGCACCTTCTGAAGAATGGTATTCAGCAACAAGCTTTTTCTCTCTACATCTTCATTGTGATAGTGCATTAAAGTTTCATCTACAACATTTGTGTTGTGTTTATGGTCCATTGAGAAAATAAATGCTCCTTGGAATAAGAGAATGCTGGCATAATGCCACTGAGAGATGTGAGCCACCATAATATGTATTTAATAAATTGCTTTTGTAAGGTAGAACTATAGCTACTTAAAATGGCAAGTTTTGTTTTTCATTGTAACACTAGGAAACAAAAACCTATAACCACATACACCTGTATTTAAGTTTCATTCTCCTCCTGAACACATACAACCCAGTCCCAGGAGAATACTGGAGAGACAAGTAGCAAGCCTCCTGAAGGTATTAGCTGGGGAGATTGTTACAGACCAGGCTACCAGACACCAACAACTGACCGTGAAGCTCTGCCAAGGGATAGAAATCATCATTAAGAGAGAAGAGCCTAGACGGGTAATGGAGCACTGACCTCTTACCTGAGACTTCCCTTTGTACGGTTTCAGTTACCCAAAGTCAGTCACAACTGTAAAATTCTAGAAACCAACAGTTCACAAGGTTTAAGTTGCATCCCATGTAAAGTAGCTTAACAAAACATTGTACCATCTAACTCTATCCTGCCTGGAATGTGGAATATCCTGCTGTGTCAATGGTGTGCATACACACTTGTCAATCACTTGGCAGCCCTCTTGAGTTCTGGTTCATCTTTCAAATAATGTGTATTTTACTTTATAATGTCCCCAAACTTTAAGAATAGTTAGATTGCTAATTTAGATATGACAAAGAGAAGTCCTAAAATGTGTCCTGTAAGGGAAAAAGAGAAAGTTGGTTATAACTCTGTAATGTACAGGAATAAAAGCATTATATATATACATATATATATATATAAATATATATATGGCTCAGAATACTTCAGTTTCACTATCTATTAGGGTTCTAGGAAGGTGACATCAAGAATAATAAGGGAACATTCTGCTGCCTTGGAATTAGCTGCCTAACAGCTGACTGGACCACACCTCTTGGAAGAGTTTTTCAGACAAATATATATTAACTTTATATACATATGCATCTTGAAGTGACTCATAAGGAGGCAGAGGGGATACCCTTGCTGGTTATTAACACAATATTCACAGATGTGTTCAACAGTTATGAGTGCTTACGGCATGATCCACACACTCCAGTGAGGGGTCAGAATGTGATATCTAATGACTGATGAATTCCATAATGAGGTATCTTAACAAACAAGAGAATAGCTGAAGGCTGCTAAATATTTTGGGAGTCAAAAAGAAATCAAAACATCTGTTGGAAGAGGGCAGACTGCCGTGGAACAATCTTTTTGTACACTGTGATTATTTGTTGCTTTCATTGGTTTAATGAAAGGCTTAATGTCCAATAGCTAGGTATGTAGAGGTTAGGCAGGAATTGTGGACAAAAGGAAAAAGTGAAGAAGGGCAGGGTCACCAGCCAGATGCAGAAGCAAGAGATGAACATGCTATGCTGAGAAAAGGTACCACCACGTGGTAGAGTGTGGATAAGAAATATTAGTTAATTTAAGTTGTAAGATCTAGTTGGTAACAATCCTAAGCTATTGGCTAAGCATTTATAATTAATAATAAGTCTCTGTATGGCTATTTGAGAGCTGGCTGGCAGAACAGAGCTGACTCACAGGACAGAAAAACTCCACCTACAGTTGACAGTGATTTTTATAATACAGAAGGGCAATGTCAGTGTTCAGAAATATGCTAGGAGCCCAACTTGGCCTCATTTTGCATCTCATGCACATGGACAAAAGTCCTATGAATATTAATCCACACTTCAGTTGACTTATTTCCTTGGTTTATGTTAGGCTGTTAATGCACTTTTCATTTTTGAAATTCAACCAGCAGCTTGGAAGAGCAAAATTTGTACTGTAGTCTGCACTCAGGCCATATGAGAGCTCCTAACTCACAAAGCAGTCATGTTACATTTTTCAACTCTTCTGAATTCATCTTCCTATCATGTGAGTCTGAAATACTCCAAAATTGTTAATTATGTATGCTTACAAGTGATTAACATTTCATAGAGAATAACTACCACCATATTTGGCCTACAACACACCTACTGTGTAGCAACACATACTAAGTAAGCAGGCATATCACCAAGCTTTCCTCTGACATAATGAACAAGCAAGTCTTGTAGTAACTATAGCCTGTTCTCCAAAAATGAAAACAATTATAGAAGCCATTTATTTTCTTTGTTCAATATGACCAGAAATAATGTTATTCATAAACATTGTTCATGGCCACATTAAAAATATTCCCTGGGGACTGAAGATATGGCTCAGCAGTTAGAGAACTTGCTGCTCTTCCAGAGGACCCAAGTTCAGTTCCCACACAACCATGTGTGGTTTGCTTGAGCATCCACATACATGTGCCATACACACACACACACACACACACACACACACACACACACACACAAATAAAAATAAATCAAAAATATTTTCTCCATTAAAAATCTCCATTGCACATACAGAAAAAAGAGGATTATCATATTCCTTTTAAGCCAAACTCACAAAGATGCCTACTTCAACTTACTTCAAGGCTCGGTAAAGATTTCTGAAAAGCAAATGAAAGTCTGAAATGATTTTTAAAATGCAAAGTATCATTGTTTTGCTTTAAATTTGCAAGCTCACCTCTTCATTACCCACTTTCGCGTACTTTGTGCCCTTGGGTCCCCATTTTCTCCCTGAATCATAGTGTCAACTTCTTAAACTATGGCTTTGCCTTCATGTCCATTCTCATTCTTCCTGCCACACTTCATTGGTAGATGAGCCTACTCATTCTTCTAGAGTGTTCGCTACTTCCACTCGATTTTTTAACCATTGAAATTATGCAAGGAGTAGTAACTTATGCTCCCGCCACCAAATCTCCACGAGTTTGCAAAGCAAACAAAAAAGATGGTTGAGAACAATACAAGACTCCACAATTTTCCAAGTTTATTTTCCATGCAGCAAAATTTAGTAAATATTTGCAATCACATGAAACTTGTTCTTCTGATTTTATTTTTTGAGGTTGTAGCATGATTATATTATTTTTCCCTTCCCCTTTCCCTCTCCAAACCCTCCCCTATGCCCATCCTTGCTCTCTTTCAAATTCATGCCCTTTTTATCCATTAATTGTTGTTATATGCATATATGTATATACATGCATATGCCTAAATACAACCTGCTCAGTCTATGTAGTGTCGCTTGTGAGTGTTTTCAGAGCTGGCCATTTGGTATTGGATAACCAATCAGTGTGCTCTTCCCTGGGGACGACGGCGTCACGCTTCCTTCCTGGAACTCAGACTCCTCTTTCCCATCTTCACACTGACTTCTCTTCTTCTGCCGTCCCAAAGCCACTCCCTCACTCGCCATTGTCTTCTCTCTTTGGATTATTGGAAGGACAGTTTGCTGCTAAATTTTTGTATCTGCGCCTGAATAGAAATAGCCAAATGTGCTTTTCCTGAGAACTTTCACCATTATAAAACTTGATGACCGTGTGAGCATGGAGCATACCCAAAGAATTATCAGGCGAAACATGCCCCTTTGGTCATGTAGGAGCCAAACTGGCAAACATGAAACACAGAAGGTTGACAGGACTTGAACAGGAAACAGACATCACCAAGTGAAAAGAGAAAATGCATTTTGTGATGAATCATAACACCCAAAATAATGCAGACTGCCATCTCCAGTCAATCAGCATGTACATTTCAATGTAAGCTGATGGAGAATAGTTCCCATGTACTTAAATTCCTCATCTACTTCAAAACTTAACACAGCTCTCTATACATGCCAGGCATTAAAAGGGTTTGAATGAAATACAATTCTGAAATTGGTGACTACTCCAAACACATTGACTAAAATTGTTTGAAATTGCTGTCTAGGTAATTTAAAAATGCAAATAAGTATGGAAGTACACACACAAAAGAAATAAAATTGTATAAAACTATAAAACTGAAGATACATGCAAATACAGAAAGAAGATTATATGCAAGCATACATACAGTAAAGTGAATTTCCAATTCCAGTTCATAGAAAACAAAAACAATATTTTCCGGCTTTCAGTAACCTATCTTCTAGGAATTGGTTATGATGAATAAGGAACCTCTGGGGGGGTGTGTAATTAATTTGTATGGTGAGGTATCGACTTGTCTGTGCTTACATAGGTTGTTATCTTACCTATGCTTCCCTGTCTCTCAAGTGTTAATACTATTTGCCTTCTCAGCCACCTCCTCTGCAAAGATGCTCTGTAAATAAATGAGGTAATGCTTGGGAAATCTTTGCAGCTTGGGATTGAAAACCACCTCAGACTATAAGATGTACTTGCTATTCCATGTTCAAGCCTGGCATGTTCTTGCCTCTGTTTTAAATGGAAATTGCATTGTTTGAGTTCTTGGGTTCGTGTCAAAATCTGGGTCAATATAAAAGGATGATTATTTTTTAATTTTAATACGGACGCTGTTTCAAGCTCCTGCAAGCTAGGGTAGAAAATTGTAGGAAATAAACAAAGCACATAAATCAAGCTTTGAAGGAGAAAAATCTTCATCTGGAAGGGTTTTCGCTTTTTTTCAATGAGGAGTATAAACACTGTATTTCCCAAGAGAAATATTTGGGTCCTGAGAAGAGGCTAGTGTCACACAGTGTGAGTGTGTGTGCGCGCGGGGGTGTGCACGCGGGTGTGTGTGTGTGTGTGTGTGTGCTGTGCGTGCGCGTCCGTGGAGAGGGGCGGGGGAGGCGGATGAGGAGGATGAGATCATAGCTTCAGGATCCTCAGGAAACCCTGGTACAGGCAGCAGCCAGCCTCCGCTGTGCCCACATGACCCACAACTCTGGCAGCGGACCCGGCACTTCCAACATTACTAAATAATCAGAGAGCGGCTCCCACTCTGGGCCCACACCTCCCTGCAGACGATGGACACCTTCTAAGAGTTTGGCGAGTGGGTGACCCAGGCGCCCGTCCATTGCAAGGTGTGTGTGCACGGTGACGGGCTTCCTTGACGGCTTGGGGTGGAGGAAAGCTTGGGGGTCCAGAAAGTCGGGGTGCGAGGCTAGGAGTGGGCTCAGGGACTCGGCTGTGGCGCTGTCCCTCACCCGGAGCCTGGGAGCCCGGGAGGCGCCAGGACGCGCAGCCGCCTCTGCGCAGGGACCGGGCGCCCTAGCAAGGGCAGACGCCGGGCAAAGTCTGGAGCCTCGGCGGCGGGGAAGGGCTGCGCCCCAGCGCCCACTCGCGGGGTTCCCACCTGTGCGTCCGCGCCCGGCGTGTGCGGGGTACCGGGACTGCAGCAGGCATCTCCCAGGGCGGCGGGGCGGCGCCTTGGGCCCGCGGGGCGGCGGCGGCGGCTGCAGTGGGATGCGCGTGGCAGATGGATCCCCGCGCTGCAGCCCACCCGAGGCCAGGGCTGCCCACGGTTCCCCGCGCCTCGCCGCGGGATGAGGTGTTCCGTCGGGATCTGCCCACGGGGTCGCTGTCGTGGGCTGTGATGCGGGGAGGCGGCGTGGCCAACCCCCGCCCGGGATGGCACTGAGGCTGGGAAAGTCTGGCGGGGAGTGGGGGAGGCCGGGGTTGACCGGGAAACCCGCGAGCCGGTCTCTCCCGCGGCGACGTGGGGCGGGCTTTGCAGTGCGGCGCGGGGCCGCGCGGAGCGCTAAGCACGAGTGGACAGTAGAGACTGCGGGGCTCCCCACCTGCCTCAGCCTTCCTAGCCTGTTGCCCACTTTAGAGTTCTGGGCTGGACAGAGGGCAGCTGGGAGGTTCCTTCTGGTACCCAAAGTGGAAGGTAGGGAGAGGACTCTGTCAGCTGCCCACAGCCAAACAGAGGAGGCTGGCAAAGGCATGCTGGGACGCGGTATCATTAGGGCCTGACCTTATAATTTTGCTCTTGGACAGCCTTGGGACATGGTGGCTTTGGGAAGAGAGGATGGAACTTGAGGCCGGGCATGGGATGTATACTAGTAATAGAACATAGCCCCAATGATTTGTTCTTGCTCCAAAACAGCTTTTGAGTTGAGGTTTGCATTAAAGGCTTCCTTTTACTCCTCATCACTACTAGTGTTTATTGTGGTTTTGTGTCCTTTTGACAGAAATACTTCATATTGTTGAAGTAGATGTAGTTGTTATTATTAATTATTATATTTACTTTGCTAATTTCAATGTCTCCACATCTTAAACAGTTTGGTGTTGTTTAGTTTACTACTTTTCTTAATTCTTTGACTGGCATAAGAGGTAGGCTGTATTACAGTAACCACCGTTTTTCATAAAAGATGTCCAGGCAAAACAGCTTCCCTAGGGGTTGCATCATCATTACCTGTCAGGGCCCATTTTCGCTTTAGATGAGTGACCAAAAACTTCCTGAAGACAAACCCCTTCGTTGGGTACATTAAGGACAACTAATTCTTCTTTATAATTTTAATGCCGTGATTATAGCAAGTATCCATTGCATTAAATAGTTTACTTTTGACACACAGTTCACCAAGTTTCATAGAATTATTATAGATCAATGCAGCATGTAACAACAATATTAAAATTCAGTAGTTAAGATTTATCACCAACATAACTATCATCGTGTAGGTGGCTCCAGTTGTGTTTGTTTACAATTAAGGATAAGCCTCCTGGGCTATCAGTCTATTTGTTTAAAGAATAGGTTTTCTGTACTTGATTTTCTTGTTCATGACTTTCTTCAGAATACATTTTCATCTTGCAGAATTTTTAATAAGTTCCATTATCTTTAATGCAATCAGTCTGACAGGGGTTTGGGCACCCAAGTAAAAAGGGTTATGCAATTCTCTTTCAACTGCCACTGATAAAAAGAGAGGCTGTATTTTGAGGGCATTTGTGTATAACTGGTCTTTTAGCCAGTTGTCTGTACTGTCTACCTAATTATGTAAAAATGAAGATGGAAACCAAGTTTTCTCATTAGTTCTAAATCCACATACTTTCAAGCATATCCACTTGTTTGAAATGAACCATGATGAAAAGAAAGGTTTTGTGGGCTCAACCCCAGCTTCACGTGTTCAGAGAATTACTCCTCATTTGAGCTTATCATTATCATAGAGTTTTTTATAAGATACACTTTTGGGGACAGATGTCTCTCTTAAGTCTTCATCTGTTATTTTTAAAGTAAATTGCTTCTTCACATAACAAGATTCCAACTTATTTTGACATTCATGGATTGCCTCTCATTCTTGCCTTTCACTTGAATTAAATTCAGTTTGCATAATTTTAAACTCACACTTTCAAATTTATAAGTAAAGACCCTAAAATCCAACTGAATTATGTGATCATGAAAACAAGATCTGTAGACATGAGACATAGCCCAGCTCTCTAGTGGGTATCACTCCTGCCCTTGCACACCCTTGGATTATGTCTATATGTTTATTTGTGAACACTGGAACGCAACATTGTGGTCAGAGCGTTGCATGTCAGGAGCAAATGTTGTGATGTTGAAATTGAATTTTCTTTTTTTTTAAACTTTTTTTCATTTTATTGTAAATTTTTTCTTCACATAACATATCTTGATTATGGCTTCCCTTCCGTGTTCCCCTCCCCATTCCCCCAAATCCCCTCCCATCCAAATCTATCCCCCCTTCCATCTCTTATTAGAAAACAAACAGGCCTCAAAGGGATAATAACAAAATAAGATAAAACAAAAACTAACACATCAGAATGGGACGAAGCAAGCAAACAGAAGAGAGCCCAAGAAAAGGCACGAGAAGCAGATGTAGATGCAGAGACCACTTACTTGTCCCCACCTTAGGAATCCCCTAAAAACACTAAAAGCCATAGTAGATGCACAATGAACCTGTAGGGGGGTGAAAGAGGGGAAAACAGAACAAAATAAATATATTAAAATAAATAAAATATAAATAAAAAATATTCAAAATCTTTATCTGCAAGGCTGCTTGTTATGAAGGTATAAGTCCCCTGATACTTATCAGTGTCTTTTCCTAACTGATTCAAAAGTGTTCCAGCCTTCTGGCTACTCATACTTAATTTAGAGACTACATTCTCTTGCTACTTTTATCTCATGTGGGGTTCTGACCGGACTTTCCAGTCATTTTCCCACCCCTCTGGTTTGAGAAGATTTGGAACTGCTTCTGCCTGGGGAGCAGAGTATTCTCCTGCCTGGTGCTGGGTAGGGACCAAGGAGTGACCACTGAACACTGGGAGGAGCAGGTTGATAGGTGAGCCCTGGCCCATCAAAGATACAGCTTGAACAAGATCATTAGAAAAACGATCTTGTTAGATAAATTATTGAATTTTTGAATGTTGAATGTTTACTAAGTGACAATGTGTGTTAGAGGATTCCTGGATAGGTTTTGGAAGTCAAAACAGGACCCAGAAATAAATGAAAAGTGACAGGTATTTGTAGAGGAGTGGCGTGCCAAGTGTTGATCAAGTCCAGTTTTCTTCCTTCTGCAGTGCTTGCCGAGCAACTTTCTGAATCATTTTCTGAGTCAGAGACACGAGTCTCCCTTTGGTTATCATTTGACTTTTCCCTCATTCTCCCCTGTGGACACAGTGGAGGATGGCAAAACGCCTTCTGTTGCTCTTCAAAGCATGTGGAGAAACTGCTCCCTTCATTGGGTGATTACCCCATCCCCAAAAAGCTATGTAGGTTTAATCAACAACAGTCATTTCCTTTCCTTGCAGAAACAAGTGCTCTCAAACTAAATGGTGGTTTTCTTTTTCGCTTGTGGTTAAGGTCACAAAATGTCTCAAATAGGATTGTAATTGATTCATCACTTAGCCCCTAAGATTTGCTGAAATGGCCAAGGGCAGCACAGAGGGGAGAGAGAGAGAGAGAGAGAGAGAGAGAGAGAGAGAGAGAGAGAGAGAGAGAGAGAGAGAATTTGTGTTAAAGCAAACATAATACTGACAACATTTATTAAACATTTTCTATGAGATGAATATTATCCTGTGGGCTCTCTGTAAATTAGTTGATGTTCACATCACAAAATAGCCATATAATGTCTGCATTTATTGTAATTATCTATCTTTATTTAAAGAAGGGAAGTTGAAGCATAAGAACAATAGTCATGACCAGTCAATGAGTTAGACATGAGCTTCACATTTGAGTTTTGAGGTTCCAGGGTCCATTTCCATCAGTATTGGGAAACATGACTCCTCCTAATTTTTTCCTTCAATTATTTCCTTTAATAAAATTGGACGGAAAGAAAACAATGCTCTTTTGTATCAACACATTTTGCCTCACATTTAAAATTTAAACAGTTAAATATATATAAAACAGTATATATGAATGAATATATATACATATATGTGTGTGTGTGTGTGTGTGTGTGTGTGTGTGAATATAAGAAGGGGTGAGTGCCAGATTGTGAGAAATTTCTCATTTTATATTTTGTGTCTGTTTAAATTTAAAACATGATCACTTGAATATTGGAAACACCAATGTTCTCAATATAATAGTGTGACATTTAGCATTTCCAATTATTTGGGAAATATCTACAATAGCTAGAGCTTCTATGACTAGGAATAAACTCAGACTTCACTGTCACTTATACTTTTTCCCCAATGTCTGTGTAGAGTGAACGCTGCAAAGAGACTATAGAGTACAACACAAAACTTCCATTAAATTATCTTGATACAATGAAAATGACCGTGCTAATTTTTACATTGAGACCTTTTGACATAAATCAATGTAACTGTTGTGGTTAAAAAGTAGAGGAAATTGAGCAATTTTGAACATTAAGCAAATAATGTTAATGGAACATATCATTAACAAAGAGAAATGATAATTGGCTAAACATGGTAATGCAATCAAAGGTCTTTGCTTAGCATCCAATGATAAGAGCAACTGATAATGACTTACATCAAGCACGAGTTCATGCATGCTGAACATGTGCAGTGTTTGTGTCTCTTCTTTGAAATTCTTGAAAATGCTTAAAGTGGTAGTTTATTTTCAGTGATGTATGTACCCCTTGGAAGCATGTAATACATTATCACTTTGTGTGTTCTCCTTATACAAAGCCTGGTATCATAGAGTAACTATGGCTCTCATTTATTTATAATAGCTACATTTACCATAAGCAATTTATTCACTGTAGGTAAAAATACACAAGACTTGATTTTTTCATTGGACTTGTTTGTACTATGTACGTCTTAGAGTAAGCAACACTATGGATAACACTGATGAATAGTACAGTATATGGATTTGCAGCTTAATGCTACAGTGCAGTGTCCTATTGTAGGCTTTTCTGTATCAAATATAAAATAATTATCACAATTATGCTGTAGTAATAACCACAAAATATCAGTGATTGAAAATGACACGACTTATTTTTGCTAATATTATAATCCATTGTGATCAATGAGAGATTCTATTCTCCATCATCCTCATTCAAGTATACAAACTTATAAATCCCTGAATATTGTTGTCTTCTATAATGGCACATGAAGACCATGTTTAAAAGCTTGCAAATTGGAAAAGTCTTCCACCAGAAAGTGACACTGAACAATTCCTATATTTGGTTGGTCAAAAAACATTATGTGACCATATCTAACCACCCCTCCCCCCCCAAAAAAAAACAGAAGAAAAACACAATTCTATCATATCCTTGTTATAACAAAATAAAATTTGAGTGGATATATCTAATGGTACCACATAAAATTAGTGAGTTCCCTTCATCTAATGTCATATATTATTTAATATAAAGGTAGACTTATTAGTATCTATGTTTTAGAACTTAACAACTAAACTCCAGTGGTTCTCAACCTGAGAATCATGACCCTTCAGGGTGTCACATATCAGACATCCTGCATATTAGATATTTACATTACGATTCATAACAGTAGCAAAACTACAGTTATGAAGTAGCAATGAAATCATTTTATGGTTGGGGGTCACCACAACGTAAGGAACTGTATTAAAGGATCTCAGCATTAGGAAGGTTGAGATCCATTGGTTGCTAGAGTATTTCTTACATAAAACCTCTATGAAGAAGTAAAAGGTAAATCAATTGTGACGTGCATGCTGCCATTATTTTCCAGCAGGGGTGCCTTTAGTCAGGGAATAATGGTAGACACTTAATTTTGAGTGAATGCATCAGATGACCTATCTGACAGCCATTGTAGGCTAAGAACAATACAAAGACTGTACAGAATATAAAGCTTGCATCTACTGAACTTCTTTGAGTATACCAACATTACATAAAAGCCAAAACAACTATGTGTATATCTAGCTACTTCACCAAAATGGACAAAATTGTTGTGCTACCATGTATTAGTTATTAAAAGAAATGCATGTAAAATCTCAATTCATTCTGTGACTGTCCTCTTTATTGACATATATAACATGCATAGTTAGAATGTAAGCAACTCACATTTAGCTTAAGCTTTTAGTATTAAGATAATTCAGCAATTCGAGTTGTAAGGAGTAATACAAAAAGAACCCATTACCCCATTGCCTATCTCCCCAATCTTTCAACATCTTGCCTCAACTTGCAAAACCATAACACTGCATTGCAGAAGAATTCTGACATTGATATAATGACAAACAGATTTCATCACCATGCGGCTAACTCCTGTTGTGCCTACATGGTCATAACAACTTTATTCCAATTATCTCCCTTCCTTAGTTCTTTGAAGCGAGTAACTTATTTTCCATTTCTACAATTTTGCCATTTTGGGAAGGCAATATAAATAGAATTACACCAGATGGAACCTCAGGGTTTGCTTATACACCCATCAATACATTCCTCTGAAGATTTGTGTAGATTGAATATGTCTCAAAAGCTTTCCAACTTTTATTGATAAGTAGTGTTTTGTGGCATGCATGGTGACATAGTTTGTTTAGGCATTCAACTGCCAAAAATACTGACTCTTTTCAGTTTTTGGCTACAACAATAAAACTACTGTGACTATCCAAATGTATCCTTTGTCTGAATATAGGCGTTATTTTTTGAGATTAAAAAATACCAGGTATTACTTGTATTTTTTCATTTGAAACTATTAAACTCTTTCAAGATTAATTTGTACTGTTAACAATAATGCATAAGGGACTGATTCTGAATCTTCACCAAGATTTTTTGTTATTGTTATAACTATTTTAGCCATTATATTAGGGAGGTAGTGATGTCTTACTGTGGTTTTCATTTGAATTTCCTTAATGCCTAGTGTTATTGACTGTTTTCATGTCTTTAAATCATTTAGATGGATTCTTCCCACATTCTCAAGTTTCTTCAGCAACTCTAGTTCCTTGTTTTTATATGCAAATTTCAGAATTCTTTGTCTGTATTGCTCCCCCCCAAAAAAAAATTTGACAATCTCTAGATCATACATTAATGAGGAGCTAATATCAGCTGATAGTTGCTGGGAGATGGAGAATTACTCTTTTTAAAGATGTGGCCATTGATTAGTTTGCCATGCTTCAGTGGATGGCCACACCTCTATGCACATGTGGTCAACAGTAACTGAACTTTGTGGGTTACAGAAAAAAATGTCAGGAAGTTCTGAGGCTGACATGTCAGAGGGAACATGGAGTGGGAAACTGGGGTTTGTATCATATTGCATTGTATATATGCATGAAATTTGCAAAAATAAAGACAAAAGCCATGACAAACTAAAAAAACAGAAATAGACGATCCTATTTATTAATCAAGTGTTTCTATTTATGTGAAGGACACATTCCATTTCTTCATTGTTTCAGTCTTTCCTCATTGGTTTCTTTCTTTTCCATTTTTCTTTTTATTCTTTTTATTCATACAACACATCCTGACTGCAATTTCCCTCCCTCAGTTCCTCCCAGCCCCCACTCCTCCTCTTTCTCCTAGTCCCTCCCTACCTCCCCTCTCCCCCAGATCCATTCCTCCTCCATTTCCCTTCAGAAAAGAAAAGGCCTCCCAGGGATATGAGTCAAATACAGCAAACAAGATACAATGAGACTTACATAAAAAAAAAACAAACCAAAAACACCTCTACATTCTTTTATTCCCATCACATTCATGACCAGTATCCGCTTGCATTATTTTCTTAGTGATTTCTGTCATTGGTATCGGTGTCAGGAGAACAATAGCTTCATAAATTAGATGAGATGCACTTCCTTCTTTGATATTTTCTGAAAGAAAATATTTATAATTGCTATTCATTTTTTTAATTAGTGTAACTCTCCATTGGAGCCAATTGAGCAAGAGGGGGTGTTCTTCTAACAGACTTTAAGTTATGAAATCAGTCATTTTAATACTTATGTGGTGCTTATTGATGGCCAACTTGACAGGATCTTGAATCACTCAAGAAACAACCTTTACAGATCTGAGCAGAATTATCTAGATTAGGTTACCTGAGATGGGAGGATCCACCCTTGATTCGTGAGGTACAATTCCATGGGCTGAGGTCCATAACTGAGTTGATAGGAGAAAGTCAGCCAAGCATAAGCATTCATATCTATTTCCTGATTGTGGATATAATGTGATCCGCTGCCTTGAGCTCTTGACACAATCGCTTCATGGTATGATGGACGACAGCCTCATACTGTGAGCCAAGACAAACCCTTCATCCCTCAAGTTGCTTCTTGTCAGGTTTTTGATGACAGCAGTGAGAATATACAACCTACGACATTATTCTAGGGCTATCATAGAGAAACTGCTATAGACTGAGTGGTGTAATTACCACAAAAATCTTCATGCCAGGTGGTGGTGGTGCATGTCTTTAATCCCAGCACGTGGGAGGTAGACACAGGCTGATCTCTGAATTCAAAGCCAACCTGGTCTACTACAGAGTGAGATCCAGGACAGCCTGAGATACACAGAGAAACTCTGTCTTGGAGAGAGAGAGAGAGAGAGAGAGAGAGAGAGAGAGAGAGAGAGAGAGAGAGAGAGAGAGAGAGAGAGACATAGACATAGACAGAGAGAGACAGAGAGAGAGAGAACACAGGAATGGAGAGAGATGGGGAGAAAAGGAAAGGACACAAAAGAAAAGAAAAGAAAAGAAAAAAGAAAAAAAGAAAAAGATCAAAGTTTAGGAGGCTGACACTCCAAGACCAAGCTGTTGTCATATTTTATTTGGGTCTTGAGGTCTCTCTCTTTGATTAGCACTGTTTCCTTACAAGATCCTTTCTCCTATACATAAGCAGCCTGGGGCTCTCTTCATAAAGTCTCCTATTCTCATGTGGACATGCATTACATTGCATTAGGATCTTCCATAACAACTGAATTTTAACTAAAACGCCTCTTCAGAGGACCTACCTCTAGGTACTGTCATGTTCTGAAATGCTTGGAGTTAAGGCTTCATGGTATGGATGGAGTAAGATGATCAATAAGGCAATATTATTCACAGTACAATTCTAGTGTCCTTCATGCTGTGTTAGCTGTGGAAATTTAAATTACTGAGAAATTTGTCCACTTTATGTAATTTATCAAGTGTATTTATGTAGAATAATTCAGATCTAATAGCCTCTTGCAATCAGCAGTGATACCCTTTGTGTAATTCCAAATGTAGTTAATCTGTATTTTCTCTTTTCTTTTAGCCTTATGAGAGGTTGTTCCAATTTTATTTATGTTGTAAAAGAGCATACTACTTCATTTACTTTTCTCTGTTGTTTTTCAGTATGTTTTTGTTTCACTGATTTTTGCTTTTATAATAATTTTTCTATTTTTCTTTCCTTGAGTTTATATTGCTCGTGTTTTATAATTCTTGTGAGAAAAACATTAGTTACTAATTTTAAATTTATTTTCTATATCTCAATTATGTGCATTTAGTGCTGTAAATTTCTTGTTATTTCCTCTTTGACTTGTGTGTTGTTTAGAAGTGTCACTGCATTCCTGGGCTTAGAGATTTCCTGATATTGTTCTGGTTTGGCTTTCTCATTTTATCCATGATGGTCAGAGGACATACTTTGTATGATTTCCATTATTCTAATTTTGTTGATGCTTATATTTTATAATTTTTTATTAATTCTTGGCTGAGTATTCCTGGGTATGAGACTTGCCCTGGAGTGTTAATCAATATACCAGGAATGAAACCATTAAAGAAAGCTGGCATTCCATGTCCTAGAAGCCAGAAAATGCCAATAGCTCTTTTGAGGCCTATGTTATGTCTGAATGTGTGACACATTTTGGTGTATGGTCCATGTTGGCAAAAAATATGGATTGGACTGTTTCCACTGGGGCATCTATTGACACACTTGGTTGATTGTATTATTGTAATCTCTATTGAATTCTGTTAATTGTCTTACTGATGAAAAATGTGCAATACTAACAGTTATTTCTCCTTTAACTTGTATTGATTTGGATTTGTATATTTTGTAACTGTTATTTGCATACACGCTTATAGGCTTAAACTTTCCTCATATATTGATACTTCACTCATTACATAACATTCTTTATTGTATCTAGTAATTTTGTTTTCCTAGATCTCTACTTTATTGATATTAATATATACTCTTTTTTACTTTACTTGATAATATCACATTTCTTTTTCTGTCTTCATACTTTGTATATCCTTAAGTTGTTATATACCATTTAGAGTCTTTATAGATAAACATGGTTGGGACATACTTTTTCATTTTTGCTAATCTATTCTTTTAGTTTTTTTATTGTGCCATTCATATTTACTATAAATATCCACCCATCAGTCTGCTGTTTTAGCTTCTGTTTGTTCTTTATTTTCTCAGGTGATTTTTATGCCATTCTACTGGTTATTGGGACACTTTTAGAATTTAATTTTTCTTTGTGTACAGTGTTGAAAACACCGATTTTTATAGTCATTTTAGTGATTGTGCTAATCACTACATATTTATAAAAGATTCCAATACTTATTGCTATAATTTTTTAGTTTGAGTCAAGTATAGAAAACTCACATCCCTCTACATCATATCTCATTTTTACTTACATTAATGATTTCCTTTGCATATATTTAACACTTCAGAGAGTGTCACAATGTATGCTTCAACTGTGAAGTCTCATTTAGAAAGTTCAAGACAGTAAAATATCCACCTTATTTCGCCATAGTTTTGCTTTCTATGTTCTCTTAAATCATCATTTATGTTCTAAGATTCTGTATTTCTGTTTTGTTTGTTGTTTACGTATGTGTGCACATGTGTCTGTACAGGCCAGAAGTTGATATGTCTTCCTAGATGTCTGGAGAGTTCTCCACCTTATCTCCTTGTCTTTGGAGACAGGGTCTCTCACTAACAGTGCTCACAGATTAGCCAGAGGGGCTTGCCAGCGAGCTCTAAGGATCCTACTGTCTCTTACAGATGTACATGACCATGCCTGGATATTTGTATAGCTGTTGGGGATATGAAGTTGGGTCCTTAATTCTTCACTATCTTTTTAGTACTCCCTTTAATTTGGAGAACTTCTTAGGCTTCTTCTCTTTTTTCCCAAAGAGATTTACTGTGTTCCTAATTTTGAATACAGAGTTACAGAAGATTAACAATTCTTCTTATTTCCCCTCTCCTTTTCCTCCCCCTAAACCTTCCCACATACTCTTCCTTACTATTTCAAATCATGGCCTCTTTTTTTCATTAATTGTCATTACATGAATATATGTATATACATGTATATTTCTAAAAGTATTTCTCAGCCTGTATAATGTTACTTGTATGCATGTTTTCAGGGCTAACTGTTTGGACGTGATCCTCCCTGGGGAGTAATATTTCTCCCACTTCCAGCATTTCTTAGGTGCCTACAGTTCCTTGCGTAAATCCAAGGCCATCTAGTGACCTCTGTCCACTTTGCCATGTCTGTTATCGTCCTTGTTCAGCTCAAGGACAAGGTAATCATGTTGGTGACACTTTACATGTCCAGTCTTTGATGATACTAGGAGACGCAATCTCGCAGCAGACTCCATGATCTTCTAGCCCTTGAGTCTTTCCAAACCCCTCTTCCCAATGTTCCTTGAGCCTTAGCTGTGGAGTGTTTTATAAATGTATCCATTGAGACTGGGCTCCACAGCTCTGCATTTTGATTAGTTACAGTTCTCTACAATGGTCTCTGTATGTTGCAAAGACAAATTTCCTTGATGAGGGGTGAGGAGTTCACTTACCTATGTATAAGGACAAATATTTAGAATGTAGTTAAGGGTGATACTATTTTAGTAAAGTGGTGATTGTAAGTTCTTCTCCAACAGCCAGGACTTTATCCATTGTAGCTAGTTGGCTAGGTTTCCAGTGCCAGGCACAGTTTTCCTCCTGTTGAGTGGGTCTTAAACCCAATTAGAGAGTTCTTGGTTACTGCTAAGGTATGTGTGCCACTGTTACACCCTTACAGTTATTGTGACTAAGGCTCTCCTTTAAGAGCAAGTCAGATCCTCTAGTGACAAAATAAAAATGTTTGCTTTCCTAAAAAACAACTTGTTTTCTTGTCTGTCTTGAAGAATTTTTTTGCTGGATGGTGTTCTAAGTTAATAATTCTCATTTCACAACACTTGAAAAGTGTTATGACCTTCATTGTGCCTGAAAGGTTTTTGATGACGAATCTACCCCATCTTTGTTGGATTTCTCCTGCAGAAAACGTATCATTATCCTCTTGCTTAAAAAGGGATACAGGCTCCGTTTTTCATAGATTTCACTCTGATGTGCCATGGAAGGTATTCCTTTACTTGGGGTATGGTATTCTGAGTCTGCTTCTTAAATCTTGAGTTTTATGTCTTTTCTAATGCATGGAAAGTATTCATTGATCAATTTTTAGCCAGTTTTTCAGTCCTATGCTGTCTTCTTTTTTCCCTCCTTGTCTTTGAGGCATGATTGTTAGATATGTTACCACTGTCCCAGAGTGTGTTAGTCTCCTGTGCCTGATGTAACAGACAGCTACACATGTGGTGCCTGGCAATGGACTTGTTCAGTTTGGGCCAGTCGGACAGCAGTGTCACCGACTCAAGTCAGGCTGTGGGAAGGGCTTCTTCCTTCTGCAGGTTTTAGGGCATAGCCTCTTCCCTGCCCTGATCCTGAAGGTCACCTGTGTTCTTTAATTTACACTCACTTCTATGGATCCCTTCAACCTATAGTTGCTGTCATTATATCATCTATTCTCTTTCCACAGCCAAATCTCCTCTGCTTCCTTCTGTTATAGCCACTGTGTTTAAAGAAGTAAAAGTAGTAAAGGCCTCTGTGAATGACCCAAGATATTCTCCTTGGACAAGATCTGTCACCTAATTATATCTACAAAATTCCGAGACAACATTCGGCATTTCTAGGGATTATAATCTACTATAAATCTCTGAACCATTATATGGTCCACTACATATTTCCTTATTTTGCCTTCTTCAGTCTGAATTCTCTCTATTATTCAAATTTTGTAATTCCTATGGTTCTATTTCCCAGCTCCAAAATTCTTTCTTGTTACTTCCTTCTTGTTATTGAGCCAACCTACTGAATTTTATATTACTATTACTGATTTAGTATTTTTTATTTTTTATTAATTAATTTTACTTCTCGACTGCAGCATCCCACTCCCTCCACCCTCTTTCCCTCCACGCCCTCTCAATCTACCCCTCCTCTGTAATCACTCAGAAAGGGGTAGGCCTTCCATGGGCTTCAGCAAAGCATGGTTGTCAAGGTGCCTTAAGACCAACCACCTCCCCCCTATATTTAGGTTGGGCAAGACAATCCAGCATGAGGAACAGGTTCCTAAGAGCCAGTCAAAGCACCAGGGACAGCCCCTGCTCCCATTGCCCGAAGTCCCACATATGGACCAAGCTACACAACTGTTGCGTATATGCAGAAGGCCTCATTGGTCCCATGCAGTCTCCATGGTTGTTGGGTCAGGCTCTGTGAGCTCCCTTAAGCCAGGCTAGTGGTTTCCCTGGATTTTCTTGCAATGTTCCTGACCCATCTGTTTCCTACAATCCCTCCTCCCTCTTCTCAGCTGGATTCTCTAAGCTAGGCTCAATGTTTGGCCTTAGGTCTCTGCATCTGCCTCCATCAGTCACTGGATGAAGGTTCTCTGCTGACAGCCGGGATAGTCACCATCACGTGGGATGGCCAGTTCAGGCTATGCATCCACTACTGCCAGGAGTCTTAGCTGGACCATCCTTGTAGACTCCTGGAAGTTTCCCTTGTATCAGGCTTCTACCCAATTCCACGAAGACCCCCCCCCTTTCCAGTCATCTCTCTCAGCACTCTTAGCCTCCACCCACCCCATAACCCAATCCCTCAAGTTCCCATGACCACCTGCCCCAATCTAACTAGGAGATTTCCTCTATTTCCCTTTCCCAGGGAGATCTATTCATCCTCCATTGACTAGGTAACAAGGTTTGGGTTTTTTGGTTTTGTGTTTTGTTTTGTTTTTTTTTTTTCATTCTAAAGTTTCTACTCTGTTCTTCTTTATATATTTTTGTCATAGCTGAATGTTTCATTTTTTCATTTGTAATGAACATAGTTGTGATAGGATTAACTGTCAACTTGACAGAATCCAGAATGACCTGGAAAGAGTTGCAATAAAAGGCTGTCTACATTGGGTTGGTCTATGGGCATTTCTGTGCAGAATTTTCTTAACTAAGTTATTTGATATGGAAAGACCTAGGCCAATGTGAGTGCACCACTCCTTCTGCAGGGGGTCTTGAACTGTATAAGAATGGAAAAATTGAACTGAACCACAAGCAAGAGAAAATATCTGTTGATTGGCATATTTTGATGTATGAAACAACAGAAAATTTCAAGGAATTAGCTCTTTCTTTTACCTTCATGCTCTACAGCTAGTTTTCTTTCTTTTCTCCAACTTTCAAGGTCATTGTATGTGTTTTATGTATAGTATGCATGGTTTTGAGTTGTACATAGTAAGTGTTATAATTTAAAAACTGGAGAAGGTGACCTTGGAGGGTTGGAGCCAAGGGCCCCAGAAAGTCAGTCACACCAGGTGACAGTACTCGTGGAGGTTTATTGGGTGGGAAGATAGAGATGGGGGAGAGAAGGGGAACACAGAGCGAGAAGCAGCGGGAAGAGAAGAAAGGGAAGGCAGGACCCGCCTTTTAAGAGGGGACATAGCATGTGTGCACAGAGAGCATATTGTCAGAACCCTGAGCAGGCCAAAGTACTGCCTGCTTACTGGCGAGCCCATGTGTTCAGTGATGACGCATCCTGCCATGTCCCCAAGGACAGGCTAGTGTAATGCCTGAATGTTAACGGGGAGAAGAGCAAGAAAAGGATTTACTATCATGGTAGACATGAAACTATGCATTTCTGCAAATGTAAACTGAAAATTATCACTCTACATGACTCGGAGGATGAATCTCAAAAGAGTCACAGCGGTCTATTCCCAGTTAACTAAAACATCATAGATCCCTGGGGCAAATGAGCCTTTAGATGCTGATGTTAGAAGGTTCACAGAGCAGGCCACCGCTCTAAACTGCGGAGACTACAAGAAAATACTCTTACCGTGCCCCCACCACCACCACCACCTTGTCAAGTCAGCGATCTTTCTTTCCTTGCAAAGCTGTATCTGCATGGTGTACTAAGTAATCCCCTCCGGGATTCTCCATTCCCATGGCTGCTTTCTCTCCCAACATCCTGGAAGCATGCTGTCCCGGGTTTTATTGTGTTCTCATGTAGTACTCTCCATTTTTTGAAACATCATCCACCTGGGTGTGTGAGTTAGAAAAAAAAAGTAGTAATTAGAAATCCACGTTCCAACTCAGAGGACGGCCTTTCCACAAACATCCTTACTCGTTTCCTTTTATATAAAATTACATATTGAATATATATATATATATATATATATATATATATATATATATATATATGATAGATAGATAGATAGATAGATAGATAGACAGATAGATAGATAAACAGACAGACAGATAGATGATAGAAATTGTTGGGCCCCTCCTTGTTGTATTAAATAAAAAATACGGGGTAAAGAATTTTCTGCTAGAATCCAGTAGGCTGACCAGTGACCACTGACAGTAACAAGATCACAGAAAATGATCTGGTGAAATTCTCCCCAGAGGCCATGTAAGTGACACTGTAGCTAGCCCTGGCGTTCTCACTGTATTAGAGCGACTGGTCTCAGAGTGTGATCTGCAGAGAAGCAGCAGTGCAAAGGAGGAATTCAGAGAATGCAAATTCTAAGGGATTATCCCTGGAGGTGGGGGTGGGAGAGCCTAGTGTCTGCTTTGTAGCTAGCCCTCTAGGCAGCTCTCACTGGGCACACTCTTCAGTCTACTCTTCAGTCTATTCTCCAGTCATTGCAGACTGCACTAAAATTATGCTCTTAACGACTCTGCACTCATTAGGTTTGGAGAAATTTTATCCATTGAATTTAACATTACATGCTTTAATGATTAATATGTTCTGAAGGAACTATAGTAAAGAAATTTAAAATGTTATCACCCCAAAACCATCTCTCTTGTTAAATACGTATTAACTACTCGCATAATTATTTCCTATTCTCAAATCAAATCTATTCCGTGTCTGATTTTTGCAGTTGACATCAGAAATAACGAGCTCTGCTTTTTTGCAGCCTGTAGCTTCCATGTCTATGGGTTTTACAGCTAATATCAATCTTTGAAGGTCTTTGGAGGTGAGGGTGGTGGCATTTTTGCATCGTATAAAGAAGATGCTTTTTAGGAGGCCTTGTCATGGTTTATTGTTAACGACAGATGCATATGCAGATGACCAAACTCATCACTGTCAGGACCACTTCAGCTCCACCACGGGGTATTCTCTGTCTACCACACACAGGCGCTTTTCCCTGGGGTCAGATGAGATTGATGCCAATCTTGGCTACAAGGCTGTCCTGAAGAAAGAAAAAGTATACTTCTGAACAGAGCTCTAATAATTGGGGAGCAGTTCCAAGACATATGATGGGGAAAGACAAGAGAAGACAAAGGTTAAAATGTTTAAACTGTCTTGCAAAAGTCACAAAATAGAGATGCATGCAGATGAGAAGCAGGCATTCCTCTCACTAGATGTTGTTCAGTTTTATTTTATTTTAGGACCTGTTATATAATTTGATGCTGTCAATTAACAGCTAAGTCTAGAAAACAGAATAGATAATGTATTTGCTTGGTGCCTACTTCCATCACTAACAGTTTAACTTTCTGAGAGAGAAGCCCAGTTTACTAAGCACAGCTTTAGGCTGAATTTTTTAGTTTCTATATATCATTTACGTTTACGTTTCAATATTACCTTTTAAAAAAGCATTTCTTTGAGTTTTTAAGATTATAATACAATTACATCATTTCCCTCTTCCCTTTCCTCTTTCTTAACCCTCCCATGCCCATGCCTGATCTCTTTCAAATTCATGGCCTCTAATCCCAAATATATCAATATAACCTTCTCAATCTGTGTAATGCCACTTGTATGTATATTTTCAGGGTTGATCATTTGGTATTGGATAACTAATGGCGTGCTCTTCCCTGAGGAAGAATATTTCTCCCTGTCAGCATTCCTTAGTTCTCTGTAGTTCTTTCTTTGTGTGGGGTTGAGGCCTAATGAGTTTCCCCTCTGTCCATGTTAGTATGTTTATTGGTCTAGTCCATATTCAGGTTATGTTTAGGTGGTCATGTTGGTGAGACATTAGGGATGCAACTTCTAACATTACTAGGAGACAGAGTTTCACAGGAAACTCACTGGTCATCAGGCTCTTACAGTCTTTCTACGCCCTCTTTGCAATGTTCCCTGAGCATTAGATATGGCAATTGTTTTGTAGAAGTCTACATTGGGACTGGGCTCCATAACTTTGCGTTTTGATTGGTTGTAGTTTTGTGAAATAATCTCCATCTGCTACAAAGAGAAGTTTCCATGATAAGGTGTGAAGACTACTCTTATCTGTGAGTGTCAGGACAAATATTTCAAATGTAGTTAGGAATCATACTGGTTTTGTAAAGTGCCTGCTTACTAAGCCTCCAAGATCTATAACTTAACTAGCCTTGGTAGTTAACTAGCTTTCTTACACTAGACATGACCTCCTTCTTGTTGAGAGGTCTTAAGTCCAATTAGAGAGCTGTTGGTTCCCGCCAAGTTATATGTGCCACGACTGCATCCTTAGAATTATTGTGCCATGCCAGTCACTAGTGCGGTTTATAGTTTCCTCAAAGCTAGTCCAAAGGGAGGAAGCATTCAGGTCAGTACCAGCTTGGGGTTCTCTGGCCCCTGTGTCTGAAAGGTGCGGTGTTTTCAGGATTTACCTTCCAACTCTGGGGAATAACCATCCGACAACAATAGTCTATAATGTTTTGGAAGTCTTTTGGATAACCCTGACCAACAATTCAAAAGAGGGCTTCTCGTGCCCGGTGTTGGGGTTTTTGTTAGATTATCTTTGGCTCTTGGAAGGATCATTGTCATTCCAATGAGAAAACTTTATTTAAGTTATATATGAATGTTAATATACAAACTGAAACATATTATAAAAATTTAAAGTTATGTCATTAATAGTTTGACTCCTAATGACTCTTCAGACCCCCCTACTGCTGTTCTACTCTCCTTTCTCCTTCTGTGTTTATTTCCCTTCCCATCCCTGATTAGAGTCACTCGTTTTCCCATCAGAGCAGCTGCACCCTACTGTAGCCCTCTCTGTTCCTCACCCACCTCTCTACCCAATCAATGGTCCAATTTCACTTTCCTTCTCTCTGCTTTCCTTCTCTCTTTAGCTATCTGAGGTTACATACTCACATTGGAAGATTTGGAGCAAGGCACCTCAGATGAGAGAGAATATGCCATGTTTGTCTTTCTGGGTCTGAGTGACCTCACTCAATATGATTCTCTGTGGTTTCATTTGTTTACCTGAGTATCTCATGACTTTATTTACTTCACTTGACTTCTTAAAGCTGTCTTGTGATTGAGTAAACCAAAGAAATAGCTTGTGACCAGCTTACCTGCCTTTCATTGGACTTGATACATATTTTTGGATGATAAAAATATTACTGTCTTTTTCTTCCACTATTTACTACCACCAGTTGTATTTTGGATTTCTTCCTTCTGGTGTGTGTGTGTGTGTGTGTGTGTGTGTGTGTGTGTGTGTGCCTTCCACACACACATTCCACCTGATTGTATAGCTCCTATTTACTTACTATTTTGCTTGAGTGTTTATCTTTCTACAGCATTTAGGGATTACACTTCCCAACTATCATTATGCTATGTCTGTTCAGTGGCACTGTGTGAGCAGGCACATCCTTTTATTTGGAGCAATGTGTGTTTTCTTATTCATGGAGTTAGAGGTTCTAAAATAAGGTCCCCATCTCTAGCGGGACTACTAAAATGTCTTACTTCTTAAAGTAATCACTTGCTTGGAAGTTTTTAACTGTGACAAGTAAATCACACTCACAACACCTAGGTAAGACTTAAATAAAAAGGGAGCAAACAACAAAATCCAGATTTTCTGTCATCATCATAAATGGAGGTCAAGAAAAACTGGATTCAGAAAAGTAAAGCATGCTCATGATATGTATGTGTGTGGGGGTATACATTTGTGTACAAAGTCATATGTTGGTGGGTGCACCTGCATATGTATATGCACGCCTGTGTAGTTCAGAGGACAACCATGAGTGCTATTCCTCAAGAGTCACCCAAATTACTTTGGGAAGCAGAATTTCTCACTGGCCTGGAACCAACCAAATAGTTCTAGCCTGTGAGGCCCGGAGAGCCTCTTGTCTCTGCCTCTCTAGTGCTGTGGTTATAAGTGCACAGCAGCACTCCCGCTGTTTTCTATGGGTTCTGAGAAGTGACCAGAGGTCCTCAGGTTTGTACAGCAAGCATTTTACCTACAAACCACGTCCTTGCCCATCACACTGCCTTCTGTTGGTAAAGTCCAGGTTATCCCCTACAGCGTTGACTCTTATTTATAAACAGTAAATATGTTTTCTTTCCAGTATGCCAATAAGTTCCACCTCTCCCCTTTGACCAAAACAACGCAAGAGTAATATTTACCACTGTAATGTAGATAAAATAGTAATACTCTCTGATGCTTATGCTTTTAGGGTTAGTAAGTGGTCAGATTGATTTTGAGGATTTTATATTTTCAAAATAGAAGAAAGAACATTTCAGAGAACAAGATGATTTTTTCAATGTCAGTGTATGCTCACACCCTCTTATTTTTGTGCTTTCACTGGCTTGCTTTTTTGTTTGTTTGTGTTGTTTGTCCTTCATGCATTTTCATGGAGCTGGAAAGCAATTTGTTTTTAAGGTTTATTTATTTATTATGTATACAGTATTCTGCCTGCATGCATGCCTGCAGGCCAGAAGAGGGCACCAGATCTCATTACAGATGGTTGTAAGCCACCATGTGGTTGTTGGGAATTGAACTCAGGAGCTCTGGAAGAACAACAGCCAGTGCTCTTAACTGCTGAGCCATCTCTCCAGCCCAGCAAATGTTTTCTTTCTTTCTTTGTTTGTTTGTTTTTTTTTTTTTTTTTTTGTTTTTTTGTTTTTTTTTTTTTAAAGATTTATTTATTATGTATACAGCATGTATGACTGCAGGCCAGAAGAGGGCACCAGATCTCATTACAGATGGTTGTGAGCCACCATGTGGGTGCTGGGAATTGAACTCAGGACCTCTGGAAGAGCAGCCAGTGCTCTTAACCCCTGAGCCATCTCTCCAGCCCCCTTTCTTTGTTTTTTTTTGAGACAGGGTTTCTCCATGTAGTTTTGGTGCCTGTCCTGGATCTCATTCTGTAGACCAGGCTGGCCTTGAACTCACAGAGATCCAACAGGCTCTGCCTCCCAAGTGCTGGGATTAAAGGCATGTGCCACTGCCACCCAGCTTAGCAAATGTTTTCTAATACTCATGTTAAGCTTAGACATCAGATCTCAACTTTGCTCTGTGTTCATACAGCTGAGCCCTCATAAACAACAGAGATGATTAAAGTGAGACCAAAGGAATGGGTATCTTATCGGCATTCTTTCATGAAATAGTTTTTAAAAAGCAACATAAAGATGAGCGTGATAGTGCCTATCTGTACTACCAGAATCTGGAGACAAAGATAGAGGATGAACAGATCCAGCCAGGGATACACAGAGAGACATCATCTCCAAAACAAACAATGAAATAGCCCAAGTTCGAACTGAAGCATAAAGGGGAATCATAGTCCCATATTTCACATGAGAGGTCTGTGTTTTGGAGGCTATGGTTGCTGACTAAGGTTGAAAAAGGTGACGGACATCAATGCTTCCCTCCCTATTCAGCTCTAATTGCTTTTGCCCATATGGGAGCAGATTAGTATCTCGGCCCAATTGTCCTTGTTTCTCTTATCAGTTTATCTGTCCTCGCCATCTCTGTATTTAGTCCATTTTCTGTTCCTGAAAAAAAAAAAAATCCCTGGAGGTGGGCATCTTTGTAAAGAAAATACTTTTATTTGACTTACATTTCTTGAAGTGCAAGGGCATGCTGCCAAATCTTGCTGCCTCTGGCCAGAAACTCTTGATAGATGACATCGCAGTGGTAAGGATGTGTCAAAAGGATGCATGGTAGAAAGGGACACCAGGTGAAGTGGGCCAGCTGTGACCTCCTACTAACCTCTGCCTCTTAAAAGCTTTACCAGTTCTTAATAGCAACTCCTACCTGAGGAAATTTTGGCAGCAGATAGCATTGGGAAGAGGGAGAATCAGTTTTCTTTGGAAATGTGTCCCTCATGGGTTGCCCATGCTCCAGCTGGTAGCCCCAACCCCATGTGTGTGTAGGCAAGAATAATTGGACTCAGTGGGCTATAGAAAAATAATAAAGAAGACATGGAGTTGAGAGAGGAATATGATGAGGGTGACCAGGCAGAGTTGGAAGGGAGAGCAGGAGGTGAATGCAATCAAAATATGATGTGTGTGTGTGTATGATGTTCCCAAACAATAAATTCTGAGAATAAAGGTATGTGAGCCTCATCTTACTCCCATCTGTTGATCAGAATTCCTCTTTCTGACCTTACGACATGAGGGCTAACACTAATGATGGGAAGTAGTCCAGGTCTGTGTAGATCTCAGCCCCATTATGTGCATTTAAACAGCCAGGGTGATTCAAATCAGCATTTGATTCAATGTAACAACCACAGATGAACTGTGGAAGTTCAGAGGTGAGAATGGAGATTGGTGTTTTCATTGAATTCATGAAAACCCAAAGATGGATCATTTATAAAGTCAGACACCAAGACTTGCTCTCAAGGGCACCATCTTAATCACCAAATTCATAAAGACCAGGTCACAAAAGATGCCAATTGATTGTGCAGTTAGAATGGTTGTTGCTGTTGAGATTAGCAGGAGTGAAGCGTCCTTATACTATAGAGTGGTAAACATGGGAAAGCCAGCTCCTCACAGAAGGTGTCTCCACGAACCTGGTACTAGAATGATGCAGATCAGTTAACTACAAGTAATGACTAAACAATGAAAACTTCATATGTGTCCAGGACTGTCCTAAACACTTCACCTGTGTTACCAGCTCAGTTAGTCCCTCCCAGAAGCCCTTTGAGGTGGCAGTTGCTCTGATTTCTGGGTGAGAAAACAGCAGAAGACAAACTTTGAAACTTGCTCAGTATGACAAGCTACGGTATGGCAGAGCTAAAATCCTGGGCTCTGTGACTACGAAATTAGTGAAAGAAGAAAGACCCTTTAGATAACCTGGGAACTAGCTGGTTAGTGGTGAGGGGTGTGGAGGCTTCTAACTGAGGAAGAAAACCCGTCTTCAACTGCTGTTCTTATGAACGAGTGCCTTCAAGTCACACGCGGTGAGGAACATACCACGCACTCAACATGGAGAGAGATGTCTGCATAATCAAGTTCTCCTCGGAAGCATTTAAAACTCATTTTAGACACAGTTGTGTACATCTCCAGGACTTGGGACCTGGAGACTGGAGCATGAGTAGTTGAAGGTCAGCCTTGGATGCATAGTGAGTTGTCAGAAAGGGCTACATGAAATCCTGTCTTAAAAAAACAAAATGTTGATTAACTAAATGTTAATGAATTAATAAAAATTGTACTAGAGCTCAGTTAAAATAGCAAGCTGTAACTATGAAGAAAGAATAAGAGGCAAATATAAATATAAGAGTTATGTGTCTGTGTGTCAATTTTCTGGATGTCTCCAAACCCTGAGGACACTTTGTCTGTGACAGTTTCAGGAACTGGCTTGAGTCACTAACCCCACCCCAGGCGCAGTTCTTGTCATTTTAAGGGATTTCTGTGCTGCCCATAGTTCCCGTGTCCCTTCTTTCTGAGTTTCTGCATCTCATGAGGGTCTAATCCTCATCCTGAGTTTTGTTGCTGAGACATAACACCAACTCGAATAATGCTGTTGACTAGTAAGTACCCTGGCTTACCCTCCTCCACTCCCCAACCAACACCAGCCCGAGTCTAGGCATTCAGTAAACTTTGTTGTAGATATAGAGCAATGGAGCTGAGCTACAGGACAGGGGACTATCAGATGGCCCAGAACTATAACTCCCTCAGCCATCTCAATTTTTTTTATGAAAAAGAAGAGTGCATCGTTTAAAGCTCTTCCTTCACACCTTAACACTGTGAGAAATGGGATTACTTCTAAATGTACATATATATCTCCAAATGCCAAGGAAACACTAATAAATCATATTGCTGACATGCTGTTTTCCCTAGTTGGTTTGCTAGGAAATGCTTGTCTGATATTTAGATACTATTGAAATGTAACCTTTACTCTTATAGACACAAGAATCAAATGGACTTTGCATCTGTGAGCAAATGTCTGCCCATGGCATCCCTTAACCCTCTAGGCATACACAAAGGTTCAGTTACTAGTGCTGACTCTAACAGGCAAATGATGTAACTACATGTTGTCCTAGAACTAATGTTTTAAGATCTTTCAAGGCAGGGGAAGTAATGTCAACCCCACAGTGATGTTGCTGTTACTGTTTACATGTGCTTTTGAGAATGCATGATCAGCTAAGAGTGGAAAACTTTGCATTTCAACATATGAAATAGACATCTTTCCAAAACAGATCCAGAGGTTGGGAAATGTCTCTTCAACAAGCTTGACAGCCTGTGTCTGGATCCATGGAGCCAATAGCACCCACCTGTATCCTAGGATTCCTATAAGAGAATGCTCTTGGAAGCTCACAGGCTAGCTAGCATGGAGTAAATGACAAAAGGACAGAACCTATAGACACCTAGCCCCCAAACAAGAAGGACACCCATTCAAAAAAGTTGTTTTCTGCCCCCAATGATGACACAGGTATTTATACTCACACTCATATAATAAACACACAGAGAGAGGTGGGAGGAGAGAAGAGGGGGAACATCCAGTTTGAAACAATTCTTGCCAACATTAGGAAAGACTCCTACCAATGCTTAAATACCCAATGTTTACATCTGGCCCATCATGGCTTGTCAGATTTTGTATATTTGTAGAAAAGGGCATGTAATGCTCTACTGTTATGAAAGGTTATCCATATATTAAGAAATGTTGCAAAGCAGTGTGTAATAACAACATGTAACCCAAGAGTGACCACCAGCATAATGACCATGACACGTGGTCACAAACTTCACTAGTAATGGGAAACTTTAGTGGCTGCTTAAGATGAACAGTAAGTGTAAACGCGACACTTTCCAATAGCCTTGCGTTTCCACAAATATGGTTTTAGAACTCGTTTTATTTTCCAGAAATAAACTCCTGTGTCTTAATACTGTCAAAGCATACATTGCTGTTGTTTGCCTCTGTCGATCTCTGTGGCCTCAGTCTCCTAAACTGCTGGTAGAGATGGATGCAAATCCATAAGACAGACGTAGCTTAGAACATTCCACACTGAACTCCTGCGGCACCAGGGAGCTTGAGTCTTTACACAGTAATAACTTCGGAAGAAAATGCAGCAGACCCCAGATGTCAAAGTAGGCTTGTATTGATAGCCTCATTTTTCTTAGCTATGCTTGGAACGTTCCTCTGGCTTTGCCAGATGCTGAGCTGACAGTGGAATGATTTACTCTAAGTTCTCATTAGAAAATCCATCAGTTGGTTGCAAGGTGACATCCAACCGCCTGCATAAGCCATTATCAGACTGGGAGAAGGTGGGAGCATCCATTCATCAGCAGTGACATGAAGTCTAGGCCACACTCAGCAAGTGAAGAAGACATCAGACTTTTCTCCCCAGGGATCTTAGATTCAACTTAGAAGATGTAATTACAAGGAAATAATTGGGGCCAGAAAGATGACCAGCGGATAAAATGCTCACTACACAATCATGAAGATCAGAATTCAGATACCTAGTACCACATAAAAGCCTGGTGGATAAGCAGCCCACCTATAAATCCAATGCTCAAGAGGAAGAGATGGGGAACCCCAGGGCAAGCTGCCCTGCTAGACCAATGAATTCAACAAGCTCTGGGTTTATTGAAGTCCCTTGCCTCAATAAATATAGTAGAGTTATCAAGAAAAACACCCACCATCAGACTCCAGCCTTCACACATGTGTGAATTCATACCTGCACACACATGCAAACACTGGTACACACATCCCACAAATGAGAAGTGAAGAAGAGATTTCAGCCCCTCGGAGCCTCTTTATGTGAGTGTATCTGAAGTTTGAACCAGCATAGTCAATCTTAGCCATCTCTACACACTGTTAAAGACATCAATACAGCTGCCGCTACTTGATAAATACTGAATTTTCTCATGTGAAAACTGACATGCATTTCTATGATAAGTATCTTTCAGGTTTGCACATATTTAAAGCATTTTTTTTTTTTTTTGGTTTTTCCAGACAGGGTTTCTCTGTGTAGCTTTGCGCCTTTCCTGGAACTTACTCTGTAGCCCAGGTTGGCCTCGAACTCACAGAGATCCACCTCCCTCTGCCTCCCAAGTGCTGGGATTAAAAGTTTGCGCCTCCACCGCCCGGCCCATTTTCTCATTTTTTGTTAGTTCCTTGAGAATTTTGTGCTACATTTATGTGTAGTTATAAGACATTGCATCAAGGCTCTGCACTTTCAACCAGGATTTCAATAGTTATATCATGGTAAAACCAGTACAAAACCACAGGCAGAGAATCAGTGTCAGTAGTCTCTACAATACCATTGAGCTTTTCAGGTTGACTCATATGTGATGGTGGGGTTTTGTGTGTGTATTTTTATCACATGCCCATTCCTATAAATACTCTGTCATTAAGATAAAGAATATTCTACCAGCACACAGGTCACCAGGCTACCCTTTCACAGCCTTTGCACCTCATTTTCCTTCTCTACTCCTCTGTTCATAAGCTCTGACAAATGCAAACCTATTTGTCTATGATTTTGCCGATTTAAAATGTCATACAGATGTAATTAACTACTACATATAAAACACTTTGAGATATTTTCAATTTGGCATAATTTCCTTATGATGTATCTGAGTTGTTCCAGGTATCTCTTATGCTTTCTTTATATTTCTAAGTGATAACTGCATAATATGGATGAGCTACATTTTAATTGGTGGAAGGAAATCTTGGTTCTTCTCATTTTTGAGTTATCCTAAGTAAAGTCTTGTGATGTTTGATGCATTACTTTTGAGTGGCAATGACCACATGCCTCACAGAAGCAACACTTATAAGAGGACAGACCTACTTGGCACATTGTTTCAGAGAGATCTCAGCACATCATCCTGAGGAGGGGATAGCAGCAGCAGCCCAGTCCAAAGCAGCAGGAGAGTGAAATGGCTCTCCTCACGTTGTGGGAGTGGGAAGCAGAAAGTACAGGCTAGAAGCAGGGACAGGAAGAACCTTTCAAAGCCTACCCCAGTGACCCAGGTCCATCATCCAGGCTCCACCTCCTAAGGGCTCCACAACCTTCAAAGCAGGACCCCAAGCTGGGCACTGAGTGTTTAATGCATGAGCCTCTGAGGGATACTTCTGATTTCAACCACAGTGCTCATGTATTTTTTGCTGTGCAAAAGTGAGTTTTCATTTTCTAGGACAAAAATCTTAGGAGTACAATTGGTGGGTGTTGGCTTTGTAAAAAAAAATGTGAACTGTTTTTCAAAACAGACATGTCATATACAAATATATATATATATATATATATATATATATATATATATATATATATCAAGTCCCAATATATCTCCTCCGACATTGGGTGTTACCACTTTTTATTTTAGACATTCTGATAGGTGCACATGGCTGTCCCATGGTGGCTTTTTGAATCTCTTTATTGTATAATGAGATCATATTTTCATATGCATATTGGTATTCTGTAAATTCTTTTTTGCAAAGTGTGTTTTCATATATTTTGCCCATTTTTAAATCTTATTATTTTTTCTTATTACTGCTGTATTTTGAGGGTCCTTTATGTATCTATATATGGAATTTATAATATATACATGATTTCTTTTGGCCTGTGTCTTGTCTTTTCTTCTCAACTGACTTTCATGGTTTTCATCTTGATAAGGACCAATTTGCAAAGATCCATCTGTCTTTTAATAGACTGTTTTAGGGGGTGTCAATTTTAAGAACATTTACCAATTCCTACATCTTGAAGATTTTCTATTATCACTCTAAAAGTTTCAATACTTTATACTTAGGTTCATGATCTATTCAGAGTTCATTTTTGTTAAAAGGTATGAAGTTTCATTTAAGGTTTAATCTTTTGAAGATTTAATTCTCTACCCCAAATTATCTTCCATTTTTACATGAAGAACATCCAGTGAACATTTATGTATGGGAAGCAGCTGTATCATAAAGACAGAAAAGCTCATAGAATTCTGAAGTGTGCCCCAGGGTCACTGAGGAGGGATGTAGATATTTTGAAATTTGCAGACTAAATTTAAGTCAGTTGATTGCAAAGGAGAAATTCTAGAAGGACACCAGAGAGAACACGGGAGAACGAGAGCAAGCTGCTACAACACCTGAGATAAATCTAAGATCCAAATAAAGAAACAAACAGGCCAGTAGACCTGAAGCAGATGGAAAAGTGAGCAAATCCTTGACACATGACTTAGGAGAAGGAGACCTTGACTATGGACACAGGCAGGCAGTTGGCACTGTCGGGGCAGGTTTGGGTGAGATAATGGGGATAAAATTTCATAAGTTAACAAGACCCCAAAACGTGGAGGAGGAGGAGATGACATAGTAATAGCTTTCACACCTGAAGCTGACATTTGTGTAAGAAATTGATGGTAAATAGTTGTGGAAAACTCTCCAAAATTTCACTTTATATTGTTTTAAGTCCAAAACAGAAATCATGAAACATTGGACGGAAAAAAAAAAGCCATTATCTTTCATGTAAAGACTTTGGACTTGGTTGCATGTTATGTCTGACTCTGCGACAGGGTGATTCTGGCTACAAATGTGGCACCGGAGAATGTATTGACACATCAAAGCCTCCATTTTCTTATGCATGAAGTAGAAACCAAAGCGCAGATGAGATCCCAACGAATGCTGGAGATGACACATCTTGAAGGCTCTGCTGTTTGACATCTTAGCTCATGGTAGCCCCTTTTCCCACAACATACTCTTTGGAGGATGATGATGGTTTTCAGCATCTTTTTTAATGAAGATTAAATGCCGCCCCCCCCATTATATCAGTATCATGTTTTCATCTTTATGACAAAATATGTAAGAAAACCAGCTATGGTGATAAAAGGCTTGTTTTGACTTACATTTTTGAGGCCTCAGACTCTGACATATTGGCACCATTGCTTTGGGTCCATGGAGAGGTGGCACATCATAGTGAAAGCACATGAAAGGAAATGCTTGTGCTTTTGAAGAGCAGAAAAGGGAAGAGGGATAGACTAGATTCCTACAGTCTTAGTCTAGGATGTGTGCCCAATGACAAAAAGACATCTCCTAAAGTTTCCAGTACCCCTCAATAGCACCATTTGAACAGCAAATATTTAATATGTGGACTTTTCAGGGTATTTACCAGACCACAGTGAAATCTCGCAGGCAAGTGAAGGATAATGAAATGCAAAGCTGTCTCCTCACTGACCAACTTTATTATCGAAGCTATAATGTGGGAAATTAGGACTTTTTGACCATCAACAATACAGTAGAACTTTGGATTTATGAATGAAAGAATTACATGAAAAAGAAGCAAAGATCAGCAACATAGCTCAGCAGGTTAAGGTGTTTACTGCCAATCCAGATGACTTGAATTCAATCCCCAGAATCCATCAGAGGAGAGAAATAACTGCTACAAGTTATCCCTTGTCTAATATATGCTTGCTTGCCATGGTACTCACTCTGTCTTTATCTCTGTCTCTGAATCTGTCACTCTCTGTCTCTGCATTTCTCTAAATGTAATAAAAAGTTTTTAAAACTGAAAAAAAGTAACAATTAGTTTTTTATGACTCATAATCTGTTGGAGGCAGAACCTGATCTAAGCTGCAGTTTAACTGCTCGCTGCCTTATATTGTGTGAATTGCCATATTGCCTAAAACTAAATAATATAAAATAATATACATGATTTTGGGTGACTGTAACCATAGCTTCAGAAGAAACTGGTGGTCCTAGTATTCTCTGAGACATGATAGCATTTCTATCACTCATGGCTTACAAAGCATAATTCTGAAAAAGCAACTCTCTTTTTGATAGGATTATTGTGTTCTATTTAAGTATTACACTTTGTATGTCTGCATGATATGAAAGACAGACACAATGTTTTTTTCCCCTATCTTTATTTGATAGACAGTGTTGGCAAGCATTACATGTCTTGGCTTAGAAAGCTATGTCCTTGGACAGTGGTCCCAAGCACATAATTACCCAGGAAACACATTAAAATTGTCTATTCTCGGGCTTGTTCCTAAAAGATCCTGCAAGTCAAAATGAAATGGATTTTTCCACTGTGGATTTTACAGATTCCTAGATGAGGCTAGACCATGGGAGTAGCTTAGCATTGGACCACACATTTTGTTCTTTTTTGGAAGGAGAACATATTTTGGTAGATGTCTTGCACTGTGTTGGCCCGTTCTATTCATCCACCTTTGCCTGAGAAATATTTCAGAAGCCAAAGAGGGTGAGTGAGTGGTGTGTGTGTGTGTGTGTGTGTGTGTGTGTGTGTGTGTGTGTGTGTGTTACCGAAGAACGGTCATTTACTGGTCATTGACTATGAGACAGCTGTGCTCTTAAATGTGTTTTGACTGCATTTTCTGGTTGATAGATGTCTGAGCTGCAGTTTTTTTATTTTCAGGTGCTTAATGAATTTTGATGACTCCCTTCTCTTGTCTGTATTCTTTCTTCTTGTCTTTCTTCGACCCTCTACATCTCAGAAACCAGCCAGTCGCTGATGTCCAGTGCTAAGTGTTATTCTTCTCTTCCATTTCTCCCAATACCCTGTACTGCAGCAATACATTCTGTCAAACGTGCCAAAATTAAATCACTTCTCTCAAACTCTAAGACCCATTCAGTGCAAGTCGCTCTTGTCGCTTGTCTTCGTTTGGCTTTCCTGTCACTTTCCGTGGTTATCAAGAATAAGCACATAAAGTGACAGAGATGATGCCACTCATCCCTAAAGGCCTTCCCTCATCTGCTATCACACCATGCTACAAATGTAAGTCTTTACAAACATGGCTGGTGAGTCCTAGACAGCCCTGACCAATCCTCTCTCTGTTTCCATTTCCTCATCCTATCCCTTTATTCTTTGCCTGTCTGTCTTCAAATTCATTTCTGCTCTTTAATAAGCTGAGAATCGGGACCTTTGCACTTTCTATTTCTCTCAAAAGGGTCCTTCTTCCCTCAGAACTTTCCCATGGCTCATGGTTTTACCTTGTACAGACTTCTGTTCTCATACCATCTCTAATGCAGCCCTTCCTAACTGGTATCCCCCGCCCCTCTCTCTCTTGTTCCTGCTTCACTGGTATCCTGTGACTCTCTCTATTATTCCTGCCTCACTTTTCTTTTATTGAAAATAGGTTTTTTTCACATGTAGTATACTCTGACTATGGTTTCTCTTCCCTTTACTCCTCTCATTTCCTCCCCTCCCATCGAGATCCACCCCCTTTCTGTCTCTCATTAGAAAACAAACAGGCTTCTGATAATAAAATGAAATCAAATCAAATCAAAAAGATACTAACACATTGGAATAGGACCAAAACCAACCAACCAACAACAACATCAACAAAAAACAGAAGGAAAGGAGCCCAAGAAAAAGACAGAAAACCAACCAACACTGAGACCTACTTGTTTATACACTCTGGGAGCCACTCTGGGAGCCTATAAAAAACATTAATCTGGAAGCCATAATATAGATGCAAAGAAGGTAAAATGAGATGAAAAAATTAAAAAATATGTAAATAAGATAAAAAATGTTTAAAAGCTTTGACGTGTTATGAGACAAAGAAACTCCAAAGACGCCATTGAGTTTGTTTTTGTTTTTGTTGTTGTTGGCTATACACTTCTAGGCATGCAGCCCACCCTTAAGAGTAGTTTGTTTCCCAGTGAGACCACCTTGGAGGAAACTACATTTTCATTCACAAGAGGTTATCAGTTGGGAATTGCTTCTGGATTAAGAATGGGAGAACATGTCCACTTCTCCTTTCGACTCTAGGACCCCATCAGGTGCAGACCTGTGCAAGCCCTGTATGCTGCCTCAGTCTTTGTTAGTTCAAATGTGTATCAATTCTGATAACAGGGCCTTGTTTTCTCGGTGTCCTTCATTCCCCTGGCTCTTACACTCTTTCTAACTCCTTTTCCACAGTGTTATCTAGTGGGAGAGATTTGATGGAGTCCTCCTGTTCAGGGCTAAGCATTCCAAGGTTTCTCACTCCCTGCATATGGTTTGGCTATGGGTCATTGTATTGGTGCCCATCTTCTGCCGGAGGAAACTTCTCTGGTGATGGCTGAACAAGGCATTGATTTAGGAGTGTAGCAGAATGCTATTAGGAGACATGTTATTGCTCAATTCTTTTAGTAGAACAATACTATTGATTTTCCCCTAGGTCCCCGGTCTCAGGTTCTTGGTCACCTAAGCAGTGTCCAGTATGGGTTCTGTCTTGTGGTGTGAGTCTTAAGTCCAATCAGGTATTTGTGAACTACTCCCACAAGCTTTGTGCCACTGTTGTACTAGCATTTGTTGCAGCCAGGACACCACTGTAGATCAAAGAGTTTGTGGCTGTGTTGTTATTTACATGTCTCCTTTGGTAGCTTGCCGAGTTCCTTCTTGTACAAACGATGCTAGCACCTAAGAGTGAAGGCTCTGTTTAGACA